>NC_134809.1:1565000-1645000 GCF_046742065.1 Oratosquilla oratoria
GGTGGGAAAGGGGTGATGGATGGAGTGGAATAGGGGAAGTAGGGCTTTGACTTGCCTGCTTCCTTTATAAGGAGAAAAAACTGATATAGATAGCATCTAAGTAGTCTCTTGCAGGAGAACTAGCGCCTAGATAACCTGCAACACCAAGTTGCACCATATGTCACTTAAGAATTTTGTGGTATCTGGGTATGGCTAGGATGGGGCAATGTAATTGAGGTGTTCTGTATGATTGATGCATCTGGGGCAGTGTATTTCTGTGGCTAGGCCTATTTTGTGTTGGCATTGTCATAGTGCTGGATGGTGACCTGTATCCAGTTGTGAAAGAGTGGTTCTTGCTCCTTTTGGAAGAGAATATTCTGTAGGGCTAATGTCTGCAGGGGTTTGTTGGAAGAGGGCATTAGTTGCTATTAAATAAAGAAAAGTACCCTGAGGAAGGAATAGATTAGAGAATATGCTCTAGACATTATGAAAGTTGAAATGTGTAAAGTAATTTCTCAAACTTGAAATGAAAATTTCCTTGGTGCCAGCTGGGATCTTAAATTGAATATTAACAGTGTAGAAAATAATTGGTGAGCAAGATACAGTACACCAATTAAATTTACCATCCCTGGAAGAGGGGAAGATGACCTGGGACAGAAAAATGACAAATGTCGTATCAGTCTTCAAGGGAAAAACTTTTAGATTGTAGACCAGTACTCTTGACCAGCAAAATAGCTAAAATGTGTAGAAAATAGAAGCTGTTGTAAAAAATATAGATGAGATGCTTGTAGCAAGGGTTGAACAGGCCATGGCTGGCTTCCTGTGGGCTGCCAGTCTCCTGCAAGAGAACCAGAGCAACAAATCAATTGATTTATGGATTGATTTTAGTGAAAAGGACTTGTGTGAATGGAAGGGGGTGAGAATGTTCCCTTCCCAAATGTAGCTACCATGCATTGCAGGTTATACTGTACTATGATAATAATGATAATGAGAAAACAATTAAGGTTAAGAGTGAATTCTGTTAAAATTTTCTTAGGTGGGAGTAGATTTTATGCCTTTACTTTTTTGGCTTCTTCCCTTGTAAGGGGGAAAAAGCCTTTGGTATATGTATATACAATTTTCTTTAACTTGTGGTATTCTAAAAGTATAAAACTAAAACAAATTGTCTTTATACAGCCCAAGACCATTGATGATGATTATGAAGACAATTATCAGACACTGGTTAGAAAGAAGGTAAGGCATATTTTTGATATTGTTCCTTCCCATCCTTAGTCCCCTACAACACATCCTTACAAAAATGTATATACAAAGAGTGACAAGACAATTCTAAAGATCAAACATCCTTGTACTAAATCATACATACATTTATTATAATGTGAGGACATGTGTATATAATGTACCCATTTCAGGATTCACCCAAGAGTAGTGAAGAGAAAGGAAAGAGTAATGAAGAAGAAAAGGAAAAGGAGGAAGACAAGGAGAACAAGATGGACAAGGATGATAAGGAAATTGAACCAGATCTACACATTTCATCTGGGGAAACGACACCGATTATTAGCACAAAAGTAGACAGTCAGGTGAGAATTTTGTCCTAGATGAGACGGTGTTTTTCTTTTTCTACATAATTGAGATGGCTCCAAATTGTTCAGGGTCTTTCCATCTCTGGTATGAAAAGGTCTGCTTTTTATTCCCAAGAAACCTGCTCTTCTTTATATGATATGGTTGGGAATACATGGTAACACTTGTCACTTGTATCATAAATCCCTCCTTTGAAATTGTTCCCCTCCCTTTCCACCTCTCTATCTCCTCCCTCCCCACTGTTTCTTTCTTACTGAAACATTGTGCAATTTGAAGAAGGCATTGGTATATATAGTGTATATGTGACCCCTATTTTTATTTGTACAATAATTTAGTACGTTAACTCAGTGTAATCACAGGGATTTCTTGAATTACATGAGTGTGTTCCTGAAGTGATTGTGTAATGTAAAAATTGTGTAAAGTGTACATGATTACAGAACTAAACTGTACAGTACATACAAAGTTTGGAAGATTGCATTCAGCTGACATAAAGTTGAAGGATACGAGTTGTGGGATATAAAACGAACTTGTATAGAAGAAAATGTATTTTATTATTGCTTGGTTATACAGTACATGTTTATATTAAACTGTACCTTTACATAAATTTGTATTGATTATCTCAGTTTGGACACGTGGAAAGAATGAGTGATGAAAGATAAGTAAAAGAAGTGTGGAAGGCAGAGGTGAAAGAAATGAACATGAGGGGACGACCAAGGATGAGATGGATGGATGGATGGGGTAAAAGGGGCATTAGGAAAGAAAGGAATGTCTGTTGAGGAAGGAAGGGAGAAGACGGAAGATAGGGGCGAGTGGAGTGGAGAATGATTGTGTATGGATGATACTGTGAAGCATGGAAGAGAGTGGGTAGGGGATGGGGGTGTATGTGTGAATATTTTGACGCAACTCGAAGGGATTTCTCCCAGTCTTCTCTTTTCTGCATGAGAGGACAGAGAGTGGGGTTGTCGCCAGTTAAATGAAGTGGCCCTACTGTGTTTGTGCTGTGTCTTGCTACCCTACTTCTAACCCAGGGCACTGGCCAAGATACAAGGATGACCCATCATCTAGGACAGTGGTTCCCAAACTTTTTTTGGCCGCGACCCAAATCCAGATCTGGTGAAGATGTGGTGACCCAAGCATCAAAAAGCAATTTCGAAAGTCTTCTTTTATTGAAAATACAATGGTACAAATATTTTTTTTCTAACAAGGTCTCGCGACCCATTCTTGAACACTTCGCGACTTATAGTTTGGGAATTGCTGATCTAGGAGTGGAGTATGTGAGGAAGAAATGGGTGGGGGTGGATTTATGCCATTGACTTTGGCAACATCCTTTGTAAAGGGGGTGGGAAAGGCCATGGTATGTGTGTGTATATATCTCAGTTACTGGATAGATCTGCCTCACTGGACTGCTTTGCATCTGACTTCACCTCCATGTCAGGTGTGTGGGGTACATCTGGGTCTGTGTGATTCTGTGACTAGCTTCAGTGTGTCTGCTTGAAAGAATGCTGTTATAGATTGTTTGTCTTTTCTTCTTCCTCTGCCTCCTCCATCAACATTTCATAGCAGGTCATTTTGCTCATCACTTCTCTGGTAACTGCAGTACTTCTTTCCACATTTGGATAATTTTCTTCTGTGATCATTGCTTGCCGCAACAAGGCCATACATAAAAGTTTGTGGCCATGAGGGCTAGTCAAGGTTGTTTTTGTGATGCTGCTTCTGCTTCTGCCTCCTCCATGAGCTGTACTTGCTCTCTCAAGTGGGAACACTCGGTGGCAGTATTCTTTCTCCCCTACCACAGGGTTCAGCAAAAAAAGGGAATGAATATTCAGAGAATTGGTACAGGACAGTATTAAGAGTGGGGGGACACCATAAGAAGGACATCATTTCTCTATATGAATAGAGATTTCCTCTCGGACAAAATGTGTGGCTCTGGTCCATAGGGGTCCCCCATATAGACCCTAAAGCATCAGCTGCATGCTACTGAGCAGCTTTTAACCCCACAATAACATGCAGCCAATACCCCAGACAGGGATAGTGTAAACAATCCATATAATATGAAGAAATTACTAGATTTTTTTTACCCATCTTCCAGGAGGAGCCAAGAAAAGAGAGAGGGAGGGAGGGGTTGTGAATGGGAGTGGAATGTGGGGATGAAATAAGTGGGAATGGATTTATGTCTTTAGACTTTGGCTACCTCCCTTGTAAGGGGGAAAAGCCCTTGTTATATGTACGTTATTCCAAAAACACTTATTTTAAACTTGTGTAATTCAAGAAATCCCTGTAATTTTCAAGATCCATTTCTACAGTATACTAATGCCCTTATTTGTTAACAAAGGACTCAACGAATGTAAATGGCACTCCAGATGATGTCAGTTACCTCGACTCTCAGCTTGTAACACTCAACAAGGATATTGCTAAATATCAAGGTAAGATACGAGTTTTATCCTTGATCGTTTTGGGAGAAATGTTAATCAATTCATTACCCTTGTTCTCTTGCAGAAGATCTGCAGACTTAAGGTAACCAATAACAGGCTGGGAGAGATGTATCAGAGAATAAAAGTAATAATTATTGCCCCAGGTGTATGTGGAAGACCTGCAACCACACTGGTTAGCAATGGTTCTTGAGCCAGTGAACTCTGAACTATTGAAGCCACTGTACTCCAGAAATAATTGGAAACTGTTGTATTGGTGTGGGACTGTTATGTCATAGGTTGAAAGTAGTAGGAGAGCAGAACAGTCACCTGCTGTCAACTCTGTGTTAAACGGTGTTAGAAATACAGTTGAAATTAAGAGCTCCTGGTGGAGTGGAAAGGTTTTGAAAATGGGCAGCTGGAATGTCCATGTTGCAAGTACATGTTACTGCTTCCATGGATCAGTGAATGAAAGTGTATGTTGGTGTATGCTTTAAAATACAACCTGTGTTGCATGACTGGTGACATTTAGCATCCTAAGCAATAGTAGTGAAGGATTATGTTGATTACACATACTGTCCTTAGTCCTTCTCAGTTTTTCTTCCTTTCATGTAGTAAGAACTGCAACATCAGTGAGGTGAGGTTAAGGTTGTACAAGTTTATGGCAAAGTGTACTTACCATATGTTCCCTGACAGATCTTTTGGCAGCAAGTCGATTAGCACAGAAAGAGGCTGAGAAAGAAGTATCTCGGGTAAGAGAAGAACTGGCACAAGCAAATCGAGCAGCCAGTACAGCCATGCACGAAGCCAGCAACCTTAGACAGCAGTTGGCGGTGAGTATTGGAATGTGGAATTTGTGATTTTTCTAAGTGGAAAAATAACCATTGTTACCTCAAGTTTCACTGAATGGATACCCATGGCCCCACAGTGACTGGAAATATTCCTTGGAATGTCTCTGGGAAGAAACTTTTGGACTATTGTATTAATGTGGGACTTGTCTCTAGCTGTCAGCTCTTCGAATATAAGCTGGTGAAAGAAGTTTAGGTGAAGATGGGTGTCGGTCTCTTATTGGGAGTGACAGCTTTTGAAAATGGGCAACAGGGAAGTGGTTCTCTCCAGTGTCCTCTTGCAGACCACTACAAGCAGGTTTCTGTCCCATTTGCTCAGTGATGGAGGTACTGATTCAGGTTGCTGTTCTTTTGCCAGCACAGTACCACATCATGTGTGAACCACCTTGATCAGAACTGAGGGAATAGAGGGAGATTGTAAACGAATAAAAGGATAATGCAGTGCAAAGGAATGTTCTAATCTGCTTAAGTAATTTTGTGTAGATGAAGAGGGTGTTGCCAAATAGTGATGCAAAGAAGGATAAACCAGCTCCAGCTGTTTGACCTGGCTGTAGATGTGCAGTGTGGCAAAGAATAGGGATGACCCTTCATCTATAAGGTGCTGAAATGGGAGGGATGTTAAATGTGTTTTATTGTGTATAAATTATGTATCTGGTCTCTGCAAGAAAGACCAGGGGCAGTGCTTAGACATAACAATCCCCTTATAAGAGGGAGGGGACCTTTAGTATATATATTTTATGGATTTCTGTTTAGTTCCTGACCTGGGCAATGGGTGAGGGAACAGGGATAGCCTTTCACCCACAAGTAGCGAAGAGATTTTTTTGAAAAGGAAATAAGCAAGTGGAGGATAAGTGCATGCCTTGGCTGTCTACCTCCCTTGTGATGGGGAAGGAGTCCTTTTGTAAATAAATGTCTTATTTTACTTTTTTTCTCAGGCAAGTGAAGCATCCATGGCAGAGAAATTGAACACAGTTAGCCTTCTAGAAAATCAAGTGTCAGTAACTAAAGAGATGCAGAACCAGGTCACATCCATTCAGTCAAAGCTGACTGAGGAACAGAGCAGAGCTAAAGCAGCTAGAGATGAAGTTGAACAACTCAAAAGTAAGTATCAGAGAAATTTCATTTATCGATGCTTGATGGTTAGATTTATATTTTTGATGTAATTACAATTTCTGGATCATGTTTAGAATGTTATTCCTTGTTTTTTATTTTCCTTTTTACTTCACAGGAAAATTAAAAGATGCCGATGAACTAGCAGGGATCAGTGTAGCAGAGGCAGAAGAATTAAAGGAACGATTGCTAGTTCTAGAAGAACGGTTAGAGATGGAACAGCATTCTCCTGCCACACCCCTCATCTTGCCCCCAGGAGAAAGTATTAGACCCAGTGGTCACCCATTGGGTCAGGGGGCTCGAGTGGAAGGGGTTCACATAAAGGGACCTTGTGAAGGACATAGTGAAAGACATATGGCTCTGGAAAGCCTTAGTGAAGGAGGAAGGGCAGGAGGGACAGTCACAGGGTCTTCTTCTGATACAGTTGCTCAAGATGTAAAAAGTATAGCAAAATATTCTTCAGGACTGACAGAGTCACTTTCCAATACGGAAATGGAGGCGCTCAGAGACACTGTTGCAAAATTAAAAGACGAATTGAACAAAGCAAAGGAGGAGTACAATATTCTTAGAGAAAAGACTCAAAAATCGTCAAAAGGTGACATCAGTTTCACAGATAGTTCGTACAAATCACACTCAACGGTAGAAGAAGTCAAGATGTTGCACCAGGTTTGTAAGATGCATTTATTTGTAATCAAATTCATACATATATTAGCTTTGCTTCAAGTGCATTGTGTATGTTATATTGAGTGATTGTGTAAAGTTAGATTCAGTATTTGGTGCTGTTTTCAAATGATTAAAGTAGAGGAGCAAAAGGAATGATTGATATAAAAAGAAGTGGAGATTACTTTCATATCTAACAGTTAATAGGTAAAGCAGTAGCAAATTGTTAGGGTGATAGGTTAGTATATACAACAGCTGTCCTATCCTAAAACAATCCTTTTTTAAGCCTTGTCAAATTATTTTTGTTCATTATACAAACTCTTCCCCATTATGAGGGTAGGTAGTTAGCCAAGGCTGACACATGCAGAAGTAGACAATTCCAGTTTTACAGTAGTTGCCCTGTGGAATCCTTTGGAGCAACTCATGGTTGCCCTAAGAAAAAGTCCACTGGAGATGTTTAAAAAATGGCTAAGATTTTGCTCATAGCTGTATTAGCCTCAATATGAGCATGTTTATATATATATGTAAATCAATCAGGGCTGGACAATTCCAGTTTTACAGTAGTTGCCCAGTCGGATCCTTTGGAGTAACTCATGGTTGCCTGCAGACGAAATCAGGGTATCTTGGGTGCATGGGCAACTGAATTGTCCACCCCTGATATGGTCACTGGACTGGACCCAGGCCCAAGATATCTACTTATGTTATCTTTGACTGTATTACCCCCCATATTTTCATGAGGAGAACAGAGTAGCCCCAGAGGTTGGATGTGTCCCCTCCAACCTCCACCCACATGTTTCCTTTGTTCCAACCTTACCCAATATTGACTCTTCATCAAATACCACCATATGAGCATTTTTTTTTTTTCTTTTTTTTTTTTTAATCATCATCATCATCATCTAAACCCCTGGTTAATTGATTTTATGATTTTTAGATATTCTTTTTAAGTTTTTAAACCTGGGCCAGACAAGTGACAAATGACAACCACTTGGTCTTCTTTCATCTGCAGAGTTTTGAGGCTTGTTTAGCTTTTATCCACTTCCATACAGTGATGCCTACGTAGGAGTCATGAGGAGCAAGTGGGTATGCGATGATGTCGACATCGGCGTCTTGATTATATTTATTGTAGTCGTACCTGCGTGACCCTCATTCTCTCTAAACTGGCTTCATCATATTTTCTATGGTTATCAAAATTCACGGGTGAAAGAAAACGAGCGATTGAGGACAAAGTGTCACTGTAATACCACCTGTCCCCGACTTCCACAGCATTTTTTAGAAGAATATTTTTATTCAGACTTAGATATATATATCTATATATATATAGGTATATGTATTTATATATATATATATATAATATATGTATTTATATATATATATATAATATATGTATATATATATATATATATAATATATATAATATATATATATACATATATAAATATGCCAAGATAAGAGGGAGGGTGGAGGGGAGTGAAATATATAGGAAATGGAATGGGTGGGAGTGGTTTCTATGCCTTTTTCTTTTTGGCTACTCCCCGTGTAAGGGGGAAAAAAGCCTTTGGTATATGTGTGTATGTAATATGATCACACCTTTTTTAGTGTTATCCAGGTATATACCTACATATACCAGGGCTTTTTCCCCCTTACAAGGGAGGTAGCCAAAAAGAAAAAGGCATAAAACCATTCCCACCCATTCCATCCCTAAATACACTCCACCCCCCCTCCCTCTCATCCATCACTACCTTCCTCTCCTAAATCTGAATCCCAGTCCAGAACCAAATTTTGATCCCACCCTTAACCCTTATCCTAACTCCATTCCTAGTCCAAATCCTTAATTCCTCCACTGCGCCTGCAAATCATGCCATCCATAACCCCTCTGTGGGTTCCTGCAAATAATAAAAAAAAAAAAAAAAAAAAAAGATAACCAGGGAGTAGTCTTCACTTCCTACAACTACAAGCTTGATTTGATACGAGATGGATGTGTTGATTAGAGTGGTTTTGTGTACCTATCCATGTTTTTATGGTCTTGTATTGGGAGTATTTTGTGTGTAGGTGCCCTATTGTTGTGGGTTTCATGCAACCTGTGATTACCTCTCACAAATATTAAACATCCTGGAAGGCAGCATACTTTTACTGGTATAACTAGTCTACTGCCAGTGTCTTGCTACATTACTTTTAACTCAGCCTCTTGTAATGTATCTTACTGGACTGGTCATATCTTCTGCTGCTCTTTAAAGAAACTTTACAGATACAATAGGACCCATCAGCTGCCCTCCAACCACTTTGCCCACACATCTATGGAGTAATTGTTGAGAATATCTCTGTGGGGTGCATTATTCATTCAGTGTCCCTCCACACATTACTGTTTTGTGTACTCCATCTTCCCTGCTTTACTATCGTATTGTGTGTGCATCAATTTGTTAAGTCTTCTTCTTTTCCACACACTCATCACTAGTTTTTCCTTGTTCAATCTATCAGTATGACCATTATCTTAGGAAAGGGACTAATATTGTGCACCATATTCTATATTTTCAGGTTGGAGATTCATTGTTGCTGGAGCAGTTACGTGTCCTAGAGGTTGAGCGAGATGAACTGAAGCAACGGTTAGCTGGGGTATCGGATGATTATAAAGTTTTAGATGTGCAAAATAAAACGGTAAGTCCACAGAAGAGTACAGGCTCCCTTTCCCTAGTTTTGTCACTTTTAAGTTCTTTGTGATCAGACAAAGTATGCATAGAAAGCAGCTAAGAAGACTTGATTTTCGTAAAGATAGACTGATTTTCGTAAAGATTAGTATACTGTCTAGTATGTGTTACAAAGTACCTTGAAGATAAAGATGGAGTGTGGGCATTAAGCAAGATGATTATATATTATTTGATAGTCTGAATTTTTTATCATTTGCATTTCTTGATGTATGTGGTTGAAGTTGTTGGCTGCAAAAGGTTAAGGCTTTTGTACTTGTGTATGCATTAGAGAACTATTTATTTATCATTATTATTATTATTATTATTATTGATATTTTTCCATTCAAAGGAGGAGGGGGGTGACTAACAAAGAAAAAATGTTTCCCTATTGATTTTGAAATGTAGGCTAATCATTTAGAATTTTGACATGATTCACAACCTAAATACCAATATTTCAAGATGTTTACCTTGAGCTTACTTTTCCTTAAGCAGTTTTGGAAACTTCATTACCAGAGTTGTTCATTTCTGTTTCACGAAAGAAAATGGAAATCGTTTTAGTTTGTTCGGAGAAAAACAACAGTAGTAGTAAAGTGGCAGAATTTTTGCATTTGTTTCACAATGATGCACCCTTGCTGCCATCTTCTAAATCAATGAACATCCTCATTTTTACTTGTGGTTGTATACACAAGAAGTTGACAGTCACTGGACTGGGCCCAGGACCAAGATATCTCCCTATATCAGCTTTGACTGTATCACCTCCACTTTTCGTACGAGAGCTGACAACTAATAACTAGTGTTTCCAGAAGAACCTGGAAACTATAGACACTAAAGCAACAGACTCCAGTAACTATGGACAAATTCTGGAGAATAAAGATTTTTACTTAAATATGAAAATTCCCACAGAAATGTGGCAACACCAGATGGTTTCAGTGCTTCAGTTGTTTTGGCCTCTCCTATACGCTCGTATACTTAGGGCTACATCACTGAATGTCCTTTTGAATAACAATATAAATACTCTACCAAGATTTAGGACATGGTTTTATGATAGTGTTTATTTATGGTTATACTTGTTACTAACAACTCTGATTATATTGTTTTTAAATAATATTGGCATAAATAATTTCACCACAAAAACAAGATTTATGTTAATGTGGATGCTGCTTGTCACCCATTTTGAGTTGTCTGTCGGTCCAAATATGTTACTTGTCAGTCCTTGTTGGTCTAAAATATGGCCCTATCTAGATGGTAAGATAAGGTGTCCGAATGGTGTCCTGACAGCTCCAGACAGTAATTCGTATGACCATCCACAACAAACAAAAACAAACATGACATCTTGAAACTCGTGTCTAGCTATGAGTTGTTAGTAGTGTATCACATCTTAAGTCTATATTGATGTGGCCAAATGCTTTAAAACTTGGATACAATAAAATATAGCACAAATTATTTATGCCAATATTAACTAAAAATTATGTATATCATCGGAGTTGACTGTAGTTGGTAATTAGTATGGCCCTTTATATACATTACATTCAACACGCGAAACCAATGGACAGATGGCTTTAATGGACCATTAGTACACCCCCCCCCCTGTAGTCTGTAATTTCTGGGTTCATCTGCACTTCCTTTAACTGCAAGCATGTGACATGAATAGAATCCCATACTTATAAACATTACAGACAAGTCTAATGTTTCTCCCCAAAAAGATCTATGGGAGGGCCTAGTCACTGTTAGGCTTTGGGTATAGAGTCCCTGAAATATGAGGCAACAATATGTTGAGGGATGTGTTCCAAAGCACTTGTATACACCCCACTCCCTTGTAGATGGTTGAAACCTTGGATAGTAATTGTTGCCTCGATTTTAATTTGTTGGAAACCTATAGACCCACAGTAGTAGGCAATGATCCTTAGGCCCTCTCATAGACATCTTGAAAGAAATGTCACTGTTGTCTTCCATTGTCTATTGTGGGGAATGTATATATCACTAGCTTGTATGTAGGAGGAAGTAAGTAGTTCTTGGTTGTTGACTCTCTTTACATGAAAAAACAGATGAAAAAGAGAGATCTTAGGCCTGATCTGGAAACTGAGTGCCAGCATCTTGGGGTAGTACTGCCAGATGGAGGTAAGGATGTTGATGGGTTTTGAAGATGGACAACAGGAAGATGCCTGACATTAGTTTCTTAGGACCACTGCTTACAAGTATCTGTCATGGGTCCCACTACAGATGGCACTGAACCCTATGTATACTATGTTCTATCACTTAATGAAAGTACTTTACAGCTTTTTGATATATGTAAATTGCTAGCCTTGTTACTCCTACACTTCAGGGGACATTATTGAATAAAACGAGGATAACTTGAACACAAGTGCTGCAGTGTTGTGACAGTCTCAGATAAACAAGATGGTTAATACATGATTTACAAATGAATAGTGTACGTAGAATGAATACACGAGATCCAAAGGTGGTTTATGTCATGAGTAGGATGTAACAAGCCAAAGTGAGAGTTCATCACGTGACTCAGAATAGTACAAAAATGACTTGTTCATTTCTAAAGTTTTTAATTTAGTATTTTCAAAACATTAAAAGTATGTAAAATGAAATGATGGGTAAAGGGTGACTATTATGTCGTACTGCTTCTATTCTGTGCACAATAGTATCTCTGCACACGTACATTCACGCACATGTCTTTTATTGTTTATTTTATTTTTTCCCCAGACTGGACTTCTGTTGCCTGATTTCTGTTTATTTATTTTATTTATTTGTTTATTTATTTTTTTCAACAGCTGTTATAGATTTGGTTACTGCTAGATTCACCCAGTTTTTTTTCTTTGTTTCATCATGTATGGTTTTCATTAGTAAGAATACATAATATACCATGGCATTTTTAGTGTTATTTTGTCAAATGTATGTTGAATAATTTCTGTATTCTTGATTTTTTCTTGTGTTCAAGAGATTGTACTAAGCTCTAGAGAGGACTGTAATCTCTACAATCAGCTATGCACACACAACAATGTTGATGTAGTTAGTTCTATGAAGCATCAACTGTTATTAGAGCTGTATTTTTCAAATGTATACTTGAAATTCAATGCTTAAGAAATACAGGATATAGAAATGTGCACAAAGTTTTAGGGGGTCATTCATAGAGATCAAATTTCTTCTTTTACTTTTATCTTGTTCAGCACAGTATGGCTGCAAAGCATAATCTTAATTCACAACCTATACTTTTGCTCACATAAAGATGCATGTTTTGATCAAAGCACCATAAAGCTTTAAGCCTCGACTTGGTTGATCTATAATGATCTGCATTCTAATGTTTCTCTTGACTTCATGTGTGTGTGTGTGATTGTGTATTCACGAAATTGAAGTACAGTATATGTATATATTTGTTTGTGCGTGTACACGCAGTATATGATTGTATGCGTGTATATATATTCATAATAGCATAACTTTCTCCAACAGAATAGTGGAAATTAAACAATTACTAATATACATAACACAAAAACATAATCCAAACATGTTAAGAAAACAACTTGCATTACAAACCTCTACATACCATCAACCACATCAGCTCCAACCTTACAAATCACTTGTAAACTACATACTTCCAAGTGACATGAATGCATACCACCCAGTTTGACAACACAAATAGCAAAGTAGAAACAAAATACTAGAGCAACACTAGTGACTTTTGTTCAAGAATAGTTACTCCTATGGTTATGGTACCAGTTACTTGTGCATATGTACATACATACATATACCAAGGCTTTTTCCCCCTTCCAAGGGAGGTAACCAAAAAGGGTATGTATAGGTTAGAATGAATTGTTTTGTTAGCTGTGTGCGTGTATTTGTGGACAAGGATGCTGAGGATAGGTCGTTTTAGATGTACATGTAGAGCTTTACTTGGGTTTTCATGTGTTTACTTAATGTACTGGGAAGAATCTATGCTCATGTAGATGACTGGTAGATACTTTTTTTTCTTCATCTTCTTCTTCTCCCATTGTTGCCCAGTAGTTCTCAGATGTTTGGATGAGAAGGGGGGTTAAGCATCAGATTGCCCTCTGTAATACCCCGGACACAGGAGTATTACATATGCCATATGGTCAACCTCATCCTTAGAATATGAAGGTTTGGCATTCTTATCTAAAACAATCCAGTTGCATCATAATTAATCATGTTTTGTGGAGAACTTGCCATCTCAGATGCAATGCATAGCATGTCAGGAAAACCAGCAACATCAGCTTCCCCATTGGTGCTTACAGCCAGTTATCATCTTAAAGTATCTGAAATCCAAAGACCAAAAACCAAAGGGTTTCAGGAGCATCTGTAAGCCTGCTAAGTCCTACATACCTTGACCAAGATCATTGTAGTTGAGAGCATTTCTCTTGTTCTGATCTTCCACCCAGATCATAGAGAAATGCTCCATTTCTTCAGGCAAAGGATCTTGGATACATGTGATGCTTTTAGTTGCCACATGTTCACCTACAACGAAGATGCAGTACTTACCCGTGATCACACTTGACATGGTAGATGCCAACAATATTAAGTACCATGGAGTGTTATTTACACCTTGGCCTTCTTACGTGTGCTAGAGGTACATTTGGAAGTATCCGGGCTCCCATATCTTCCCGGTCACAGATTTTGAGTACCACACTTCTCAGATTCCCAGCAATGACTTGCATGCCCCAACAATCCAAGCAAAGCACACAGGACAAAAGCAACAGCTTCAGTGACATCTACACACCACCTGGCATAGGCTCCTCACATTCTCACCTGTAATGCATAATAATGTCTAATTTCATTGTAAGGTGGAAGGCTTTTCCTTTGCTTTGTAGATACACCACTAGTAGATGCAATGTCACTGCTGGGAGGCCATGATTCATTACCATAACACACAAAATGGATGATCACACTGAAATTTTTTCAGTAATGCTGCTTGGCAAGGACCAAATACAATAACCATGGGTACTGGGTAGCTATGCTAACAATTTTGGCCACAAACGTCATGGCTTTGCAATGACTGTAATAAAAAATAAAATGCACTTATACATACAGTAATTGATGTAATATAGTTTGCCAGGCAAATTCTACCTTGGCACTATTGTAACACAGGGTGGCAACCTGAATACAAGTTCTTTTTGCCTTGGGAGTGACAACTGCTGGGTTCACTTCTGGTGGAGTTTAGTGAAGTACAGCAGCTTGCTTTGTGATTGTGTGTGTGTGTGTGTGGGGGGGTTTGTATAGTAATATTCTGGGGTATGTGAGACAGAATATTAATGTTTGAGCAGAATACTACTGGGACAATTTTTGTGCGGCATTTAATGGTTCGTGTCTTTACCGTGTGGTTTGAGAGGTTCATGCTTATAAATAGAAGTTAGGAAAACTTCAAAGAACTGTTTGGGATAGATATAGATTTGTGGAAATATTGGGATAGCCAAGAAACTAGTAGATAGTGCTGGAGGAAAGAATGGAACAAAGTACAGT
The DNA here is from genome assembly GCF_046742065.1 of Oratosquilla oratoria. NCBI lineage: Eukaryota > Metazoa > Arthropoda > Malacostraca > Stomatopoda > Squillidae > Oratosquilla > Oratosquilla oratoria. The sequence continues at coordinate 1,579,743 of NC_134809.1, forward strand.
GAGTCCTCCTTATACGGTAATTCTTTATCCGGTAAATTCAGTTATGGTATTTGGTAATTACTACCCTCGATTCCATTTACGGTAAGAAAAATTCACATGGTATCCGCTCACGTTTTGGAGGTAAAATTTGATATTTTGAAGTGGAAAGAGCAGGGAGAAGGTACATCTGCCATAAGTCGAAACTTGGGTTTGGTATACGGTAATTTCAGTGTGCAGTAAGGTTTTCAGGAACGCATATGTATCATATAACAAGGACTTGCTGTAATAACTGCCTTGTGTTTTACTGACTGGAAACCTGCAGCACCACATTGACAGGCAGTGGTTGTCAGACCCTCTTTTAGACCTAGGAAGAAATACAGACTATTGTCTGTGTTGTGTTAACATAGGATTTTCTATGTCACTGGCTTATTGTAGTAGTGTGAAAGTAGTAGTCACCAGTTCTCAATTCACATGTGAACAGCTGGAGGAAATCCAGTCAAGTTGATAGATGATATTGGTCTGATCTGGAGACGGTGTCACCCCCTTGGGGCTCCACCTCAAGGTGAAGGTATTGGGTTTTAAAGACAGGCAGCAGAGACAATTCTCTGGTGTCCATTGTGTAGGACCATGACATATAGGTACTAGTATTTGGTCTCGTAAAGCAAGAATACATGATCATTATAAATGCATTGAGGGAATTTGTGGGAAGGGTTGGGACACACTTACACATGCAAATATATATATATGAATAGTATACAAATATAAATAATCTGTATTTCTATTTTCTTTATTCAGTACAAAGTTTGAGTGCTGCTCAACTTCCCTCTCTGGAACTTATGCAAATCTTGGAAATTCTTTGTACCTGAGTTCATATTGTATTCTTATTTTTATTTTGGGATTATTTCTTTTTCCGCCAGACTATACCGACTTGGGTCATGGTAGTGCTGGTGATCGCTATTTCCCTCGGGGCTGAGTGGCTCCCCAATCTCTTCTAGGCTTGCCCTAGATTCACCTGTATGCTCTAGAAGTCCTCTATTACACAACCCCGTAATTAGACTAAATTCCCCAAGTGCCAGCAATATAAGTAATTGCTATAATTAGGTCAATAATTGTAAATGTATTTTATTTATGAAAGGTAATATATTTTGTATATTCATGTAACCCTACAAGTTCATGTCAGTTATCACAAAATTTTAAGGCAACAGAGTCATACTTTACTGTGGTTGCCAACTAAATTGCCCAGTTTTACACATAAAATGTGGCCCTAGTTGCTTTGTTAGATTGGGGTAAGCCTGGCATTCCTGAGTCAGGAAGGGGGTTGGTTTAAATAACTGCATTGGGACAATCTACATTCTTTATATGAATTCTGGAGCTTCTACATCTTAAAAAAAATACCAATCAGGTAAATTGATGACTTTTTTCAGCTTTTTGTTTGCGTGAAAGGTGTGTACAAGCTTCTCAACCACAGAGGCATTTGAATTTAAGTGTTTTCTTTTTTCTTCGAGTGACTGCTTTTAACATGTAGGGTATGGGATTAAAGTTAAAGTTTTCATTTAAAGTATGATTTCCTAATGCTATTTTGAAGGGTTTTTCAGCTGTTTGTACTCACCCGCATGACCCTTAACCCTTCAACCTGCTTGTCTTAAGTTAGAGCACTTACAGAACTATCCTAGAGCCATTAGCTTTTTAATTTCTTGCTCTAATTGTTTTGTCATTTTATTTTTTTGTATGATTTCCTTGATGGGCCTATATGGTTTTCACCCTTGCAGTAATATGCTTTATTGTGCACTTGTACATTGGCTTTTTATTGTATGATTATGCTTATCTAATTAAGTTTTGTGTTAAGGCAGAATTGTAAAACTGGTCACAAAGATACATCTAGTTTTGTGGGCATAAAGGTGAATTTCACAGACTCAATTTCATACATGAATCCATTTATACTAAGGAAAGTACTAATAATGTATGCATAATTGCTCTCCAGCTTTCTTGTAGCTTTTATTCCAAACTTCTCCTTCACTTGGTATACAAGGAAATGTACTAATGTTGTCTTGTTTTTATGTACAGGCTGTGGCGCTAACCGTAGTGCCCTTGTTGATTGTGCTTCTGGGCTTCGTCACGGCATTCTACGACACCGTCTCTGCCGTCACTGCCACCACAGAATACAGTCTGCCCTCTTAATCAAGCCTCAACCAGTAGGGTAGACTGTAAATGAACTCAAATTATATTAGGGTGGCAAATGAAAATACATGTCTCCATTGCCACCAATTAATTCAAAGATAGCTTGTATAATCCCACATGGGATGAACGTAGCTCTGGGAAATTTAAATCGATCTTGATAACAAAATCAATGAACTGAAAGTCTTGTGTCAGCCTGAGAAAATATGTATCTCAGTAATATTTTCAGGTTTCTCTTCTTTATTTTCTACTTAAAACTTGAATTGCTAATGAAAGTGATGTTGAAGTTATTTGTACAATTTGGACCTTGTGTCACAATGAATGATGTGATGTGTAAATTCTTGCTTAGTGTTTATAAGGAAAACAATTTTACTATGGATGTAAATGTTTTTATAACCAAAGAAGTAGCATGAGAAGTAATTTACTTGCTTGATAGAGGGATATTGTTGATTTATGTGCTTGATCAAATGAATAAAGATTGTTTACATGTTTGTGTTAAGGAAGTTTGAGTTTGGTTTTGTTCAGGTGGTAGTATGACAGAGACTGGAATTGTAAAGAAAGCTGTGACCCAGTGGGTCACAGGCTCACAGCAAGTCACCATCTTCAGCAGGGAAAGGGAAATATCCCAATTTAGCGTTTATTATGTAGACATTGGTCCATATGGTCCTCTCAAGAATAAGTGGTCTCATTTATCTTCCACATAACAATTTATTATTAAAAGAATGCATCATAGGTTATTTTCTCCCAGAACAACCGCAACAATGATTTGTTAGTAACAATATTTGTTTAATTCCTGTAGATGAGAAAGGTTGGTGTTACCAATATGTTATTGTACCTGTGTTTTTATCTGTGATATCATGTTTGCTATTTTGAAAGGTCTTACACCTTACAGCCTTCTTGTTAATGTTATTGGTTATAACAACTTGCTCCCACTACATTGTGCCCTAAGCCTTGGCAACATATTGGTTCCACCCACTTGCCTAGCCTCAGAGTTTGGTTGATTCCCTGGTTACTGGAATGAAGGGTAATGTTTGAGGAAGGCTTTGCCACGTTTGTCAATGCACTGTGCAACAGACACCCTAGTCAATACAGCCCTTACATAGTGTTAGGTGTTACGGTCTCTGCCAGTCATGTACAGCAAGTCTTACATGTTAGAATTATTATAATTTTCAATATTATTATAATTATAATTATTATGAATATAAGAATACAATTATTGTGAATTGTACATGCAAACCTCATGTAAATAGTATAGAAAGTGCAGGTGCAGTTGCCTGGTGTGTATAATAACTAATACTGCCAATTCTTACCGGAAGACAAAGGCAAAAGGCCCAAGTGGCTCCTCATCAACAGGTCTATACTTTATATTCTTTATTGTTAACACATTAAGCTTTAAGAAATCTGAATGTTTAGTGTATTTGGTCTTGCTTTCTTTTCTTTAACTTTGATACTCTTGTAGTTGACAGGATAGTTGTTTAGGAGAGGCACTAGCTTAGCCACTGTTTGATGTCACAAATTGTGCTGAAGAGGATTTCACAAAGGTATGTTGCCAAATTGTTTACTGTATAGAAATAGTTGCAAGCTAAGCACAGCAGCACATGCATACATTTTGTCATTTTGGTTTAAGTATTTCTGTTGTTTGGTGAGCCAAGTGTGTGCCATAGTAGCACAAACATCAAAACTCCCCCACCCATCCCAAAATCTGTATTAGTAGTTATATTGGCCCTGTTTATCCTGTAAATCCAGTTAACTATTGACAAGCACTATGTAGTGTTTGACTGATTGTATTATATTAGCAGGGTTCCCCAGTAGCCTGGTAACCCACAAGGTGAGAGATAAGGAGTTGCAGCTGTTCATAGCATTTCTTTTTTCTGTCTTTTATTTTATTTTTATTTTTTTCTTCTTCTGATATACTTGTGTTGTTTGGGACCACCTGTGACCTTCATCTTTGTCCTCCCCCTCCCTAAAACTGGGTTGAACTGTGGCAGAGTGTTTGAACTGCCTTCAGCTCTTGCATGATCAACCAATGTGCATAGAAAAAGTCACAAATCGAGAAAGTTTAGTAGTTATTAGGGTGTATGCATGGATACAAGAATAAACATCAAAGCCTCAAGAGCAGGGTTGGTGAGCATAGCTCGAAAATGTTTAGTTGTCTCTATTGCTGCATTCCATGTTTACAAGGGTAGGTTGCAATCAAGAATGAGTAGGTTGCTGGGCCCCTAATTATATTTATCTGACTTGTGTGCTGCTGCTGTTATTGCTACTGACTAATGTGCTCTTTCATACTACACATTATACAGACACTTCTGTACAGAGAAAATGTATGAATGAAAGGAGGTAATAAAAAATGTTCCTTATTATTAATAACTTGTCTTATTTCTACCTTGAAAGTAACTTTAAAAATGAAAGCAGATGAGCTGTGGAATATAAATGCGTTAATGTATACAGTCTCAAGTTTACAGTGAAAATAGTTAAATCATAAAGTATAGTTATGGAGATTGGCAAAGACCAATTTAAGATTGAGTAAGGAGGGATTCAGGAGGAGCGAGAAGAATTCAGATTTGTAAAAATCTGTAACGTAAAACCTGTATATATCTGGGTAATGTAACTTGAGACATAGTAAAGACTGAGTGCAGTACAGCCCAGCTCCCGTGTCTTCATAAACCATCTTTTGTAACAACAATCTTGACATTAAATCTATTCACACGAAGCAAGTAAATGCTGATATTTTATTAAATGAAAAGGAAAAATGGGTGGGGGAGGGGTCCATGTGTTGGCTGGCATGCACTTAACCTAAGTCTTGAAGATTTGCTATGTAGAAAAGTTACTTTCACTATGTAAGAAAAGGGGGGAAAATATTAGGATTCTAACCCGGATCTTTGCCTTATTTTAATCTCGAGCATGAATAGGTGGTACTCTCTTCTCTTCCTCCTCAACCACCAAATATCGGCCTCCGGAAACATATTCATAATCATATCACTCACCGCTCCATTAACACACTGCTGCATGCCAGACCCCCTGATATCCACCCTTCTGAATCCTCTCTCCCATGAAAGGACAGAGTCCACTTGGCCAGACTGCAGTGTGGCCACCACCCAGCACTTCTAAGCTACCAGAAGAGGCTGGATGACTGCATTGTGAACAGCTGCCCAGGATGTAACACTTCATCCCATACCATACAACACATAATGGAAAACTGCATTATACACAATCATGCACGCAAACAACACAACATACACTCTATAAAGGATTTGTGGGAAAACCCAGTTTCGGCTGTGGCATTCCTTGGGGAGATGGGACTGCTCGGACAGACAGTCTAGGGAACGACAACAACAGGAGGTACCAAGATAAGAGGGAGTGGAGTATGTTGGAGATGGAATGGCCGGGAAAGTTTTTTTTTTTTTTTTTTCCTACCTCCTTTGTAAAGAGGGTAAAAGCCTTTGTTATATGTATGAACAATTAAATTCAGTACTGCATCTGTCTACATTACATCATATTCTTTGCCTATGTTGAATTTATACTAAGTTAAAATTGTACAACTTTTAAAAGTAAAACTACAAGTTAAAAGGAGAAAAAAATAGTACTGACATTACTATGATCATTATCAATTATGACAATTCAATTTATCCTTATAAAATATTTAGGGGTCCATAATTGGTACATGCTCATGGTCCTGCAAGATGGACAACAAAGTCTGAAGATAGTGTCAAGCCCTCGGGGCTCCATTTCCAAATGAAAGGGAGTTGATATGGTTTGAAGATATGTGACATGGACTTTGTGCAGATACCCATCACTGGTCCCACAAAACCAGAAAATTCAGAATATTGGACATGGGGAGAATAAGAGTTACTCAATGGGAAGAGAAAGACAAAAAGATGAAAAAAATATCGGACTATTGACTATTGACTATTGACAAGGTCCTGGAGCTGCAAGGTCCTGGAGCTGCAACGTCTACGTCGTGGGACCACCCCCCAACCCCAAGAGTTGGGGGCCAATCAGCAGCAACTACCCCTGGCCATCAGCTCTACGCAGATGGCACCGATCCCCAAGGAGGAGCTACGCCTACCTGGGGGAGTACCACAATCCTTTTTTTTTCCAACACACAATGTTACGTTTTTTCTGCACTGAGGGGTCATTTTCCGGCGATCACCCCTCTTCTTCTACTTTTAGCCGGAGATGTAGAGAGCAATCCTGGGCCCACCACAAAATACACATGCCCAACATGCTCTAAACCCATTACTTCGAGCAGACAGACAAAGGGCTCAGTTCAGTGCAATATGTGCAAAAACTGGGCCCACCTCACTTGTACAACACTTGCTGACACAAACCAATACACAAACACTTGGACATGTTCTACCTGCCCTCCAGTAACCCCAATCCCACCTCCCCAACCACAGCCAACACCCTTACCCACTCCCAATTTCCCTTTGCCCTTACCCCCGATTAGTACTCCCCTTCCTTTGTCCCCGATCTCTCCTTTCCCCCCCTCTGACCCAGATCCTACACCTTCCCCACTACCACCCCAACCTCAACCCCAAACGGCAACATACAACACATACAAAACACACAACATCAACATATTACAACACAACATTGACGGTATTAACACTAAAAAACATGAACTTGAACACTTTCTTAAACAACACAACATACACATTGCAATTCTACAAGAAACAAAATTAAGACACTCACACAAAACACCATCATTTCATAATTACACCACCATCAGACAAGACCGGACTGACGGCAATGGCGGTGGACTCATCACCCTGATCCACCATTCCATCTGTTTTGTGGACACAAGTGCCACAACCAAAATTCTCCTCCCTACCACAGATAACACAACAGAAACCCAATCCATTCGTATCCGCACAGGCAACAATTCAACACTAACAATAGTTAACATGTACATTCCCCCCCAATCATCCCCCACAGTTCCAACCACCTTCAGACCTCAACTCAGCCAACTAACCTCAATCCCCAACCTGATCATGGGTGGTGACTTCAACGCCAAGTCGTCTGCCTGGTTTGTCGACAACCCTGACACAGACAGAGGGCTTGATATACAGACTCAATTCGACTCATTGACTATCATGAACAACACGCATAATCATACACATATCCCATACCAAGCCCTCTACACTCCCTCCTCTCCTGATATCACCTTTTGCTCCCCCTGCCTAACCCCAACAACATCATGGAGAGTGGTCGGAGCCCTTGGTTCTGACCACCTTCCAATCATCATCACCACCAAAACAAGATGCACCCCAGCTGGCCACAGACACACTTACACCAATTACAAGAGAGCTAACTGGGAAGCCTTTAATGAAGAGACAGAACAACATTTTGAAACACTTAACAGTACACCAATCACAAACATAAACATAATGCTGTGCACGCTTTTAATACAATCATACAAAACGCAGACAAGAGATACATCCCTAGAGGCAACAGAAAATCACACAACCCCAACTTCACACCAGAAATCCAAGGCCTCATCAGACAACGTGACACACTTAAACACAATACCCCCACACCTATCCCTCAAAACATAGCAGACCAAATACAAACACTAAACACTGTGATTGCCAATAAAATACATGAACAAAAAACACAAAATTGGCAAAACTTTATCAATACACTTGATCACAAAACAAACACCAGCAAATTGTACAAAACACTCAACAGCATCACACTATTCAACACTAACACTACACGCTCTCACGCAGCAATAATCACAACAACAGATAATCTACCCTCAAACAGACAACAAGCAAACGCACTCATACGTCATTTTGCACAGACGAGCCATCTTACATCTCACCCTGACGACCGACGCACCATTCGACGTAAGAAAGACTTTCCCACAGACTCAGACTATACACCCTTCATAGACAGTCAGACAAAACTCATAATGCATAGTCTCAAGCACTCATCTGCCTGTGGCCCTGATAACATAAGCAACATCCACCTAAAACACATTGGACCACAAGGTATACACGCACTCACAAACATTGCAAACTACAGCTATTCACACAACACTATACCCGACATCTGGAAGCATGGTAAAATAATCACCATTCCAAAACCGAACAAAGACCCAACAATCCCAGCATCGCACCGCCCAATCACACTTCTCTGCACCCCCTCTAAAGTCATTGAACGCTTAATACTTAAACTTGTCACACCATATATTCCCCTTGCTGACTCACAACACGGTTTTAGGCCACTACACTCCACAAACACTCTTCTGACAAACCTCACACAAAGAATTTTAGATGGCATCAATTCAGATAGGCCCCACCACAGAACACTTCTTATAACATTGGACATTAGTAAAGCTTTTGATGCTATCCCCCGCCACAACCTAACAAATAAAATATATAACACAGACATACACAATAACACCAAAAGATGGCTGGCCAATTATCTGGCAGGCAGGAATGCTCATGTGTCATATAATGGCCAATCATCGCACATCAGAAACATTAAGAACGGAGTACCACAGGGCTCAGTTCTATCCCCCACATTATTTAATCTATACATGCATGACTTACCCACGCCTGACACCTCAGAAATACAAATCTCTTCCTCCGCAGACGACATAACAATCACATGCACACATCGTAACACAGACAAAGCTGCAGAAATAATCCAGCCTTACCTTGACACACTCAACACATGGTTCATCACAAACAGACTCAAAATAGCTCCAACCAAATCTACAGCAACACTTCTCACCAACTGGACAAAAGAACACAAATACATACCTCATCTCTACATCAACAACACTCTAATACCACACACAAACACACCGAAAATTCTTGGTGTAACATACGATACATCCATGTCTTTCAAACAACACCTCACAAACATAAAAAACAAATGCACACCTAGACTTAACGCACTTAAGTCAATCACTGGAACAACATTTGGACAAAACAAAGAAACTAATATAACAATATACAAACAATGCATACGCTCAGTGATGAATTATGCGAGTCCTGCATGGGCTCCTAATCTCAGTGAGACACACCACAACACCCTTCAAATCATACAAAACAAAGCCCTAAAAACAATTACAGGCTGCACAAATACATCACCTACAGACCATTTACACCATGAAACAAAAGTTCTCAAAGTCAAGGACCACCTCGACATGAGAGGCACACAAACACTTGCTGCAGCCACCACAAACACATCACACCCGCTACACTACATAGCAGAACACCCACACACACCAAGAAACATTAAAACTACACCCATAGACCTTTATTACACACAGATACTCTCTTCTCTTCCTCCACAACCACCAAATACCAGCCTCCGGAAACATATTCATAATCATAGCACTCACCGCTCCATTAACACACTGAAAGACAACACACTGCTGCATGCCAGACCCCCTGATATCCACCCTTCTGAATCCTCTCTCCCACGTAAGGACAGAGTCCACTTGGCCAGACTGCGATGCGGTCACCACCCAGCACTTCTAAGCTACCAGAAGAGGCTGGACGACCGTGTTGTGAACAGCTGCCCAGGATGTAACACTTCACCCCATACCATACAACACATAATGGAAGACTGCATTATACACAATCATGCACGCAAACAACACAACATACACTCTATAAAGGATTTGTGGGAAAACCCAGTTTCGGCTGTGGCCTTGGGGAGACGGGACTGCTCGGACAGACAGTCTAGGGAACGACAACAACAACAACAACAACAGGAGGTACCAAGATAAGAGGGAGTGGAGTATGTTGGAGATGGAATGGCCGGGAAAGTTTTTTTTTTTTCCTACCTCCTTTGTAAAGAGGGTAAAAGCCTTTGTTATATGTATGAACAATTAAATTCAGTACTGCATCTGTCTACATTACATCATATTCTTTGCCTATGTTGAATTTATACTAAGTTAAAATTGTACAACTTTTAAAAGTAAAACTACAAGTTAAAAGGAGAAAAAAATAGTACTGACATTACTATGATCATTATCAATTATGACAATTCAATTTATCCTTATAAAATATTTAGGGGTCCATAATTGGTACATGCTCATGGTCCTGCAAGATGGACAACAAAGTCTGAAGATAGTGTCAAGCCCTCGGGGCTCCATTTCCAAATGAAAGGGAGTTGATATGGTTTGAAGATATGTGACATGGACTTTGTGCAGATACCCATCACTGGTCCCACAAAACCAGAAAATTCAGAATATTGGACATGGGGAGAATAAGAGTTACTCAATGGGAAGAGAAAGACAAAAAGATGAAAAAAATATCGGACTATTGACTAGGGATAATTAGTCACATGTGGATGTGGTACAGATGATAGTAAAAGGGAAGAGATAGGCAGTATGTTTGTGAGGAGAAAGATAAGGGAGAGAAGGGGTGGCCATACTAATAAGAAGAGATAAGTAAGCATGTGGTGGAGTGGAAGGTTTCTTCAAGGTTAATGTGGATGAAGATGAAACTGGGAAGGGAAATGTGAGTTTTTGTAAGTGAATATGGACCTGGTAGTGAGAAGAGTATAGGGAAAAGGGAGGCTTTTTGGATACATTTAAATGAGTGCATAGAGGGATTAGGGAGAAATGTCAATGTAGTGGTATTGGGAAATCTCAATGCTACGGTAGGAGATGAACCAATAGATGGAGTGGTTGGGAAGTGTCGAATTTCAGGAAAAAATTGTACTGGAGAGATGATGGTGGAGATGTGTCTAGAGAGTTGATGATAGCAAATACAGTGTTTAGGAAGAGAGTCAAGCATAAGTACACATGGGAGAGGGTAGATAGAGCTTTGATGGACTATATAGTGGTAGCAAGGAGAAAAATTGTTTTGGATGTACATGTTCTGAGGGGAGAGACTGAAGGAATATTAGATCATTTTTTGGTGGATGGTAATTTGAGAGTGGAGGGTAGATGGAGAAAGGAAAGGATAGGGAGGTGCTCAGAGGAAACTGCTTAAATGAGAAAGAAAAGGGTGAGTACAAGAAGAAGCTGAGAGAAGAGTGGGAGGGAGTGAAGGATAGAGTAGAACTAGGAGTGGAGGAGAAATGGGGATGTTTCAAGGAGGGAGTCACAAGGTATACAAAGACGGTGTGTGGAATAAGGAGGATGGGAGGAAATAGGAGGAAGGGTAGTCAGTGGCGAGAAGAAATTAGCGTTCACAGATTGGCTACAAAATAGGACAAGACAATCATAAAAGAGGTACAAAGAAAAAAGAAGTAAAGCAGATATGAAAATGGAGTAAGAATAAGACAGAAAATCTTAAAAGTAATAGAAAGATGTTTTGTAAAGAAATTAAGAGAAGAATGGGAGCCAAATCAAATAGAGAAAAAAGGTAAATGGTTGCAGATGAGAAGATGATAATGGAATAGACAACAGTAAAAGAAAGATGGGCACAGTATTTTAGGGATTTACTAAATATGAAGGAGGATAGAGAGAGGGAAAGGTAGTCGCAGTGGGAAGTGCTAAGAAAATGACAATGAGGAAAATGGAGGAGAAATAAGAGAAGATGCAGTGAAAGCAGTTATGAGAGCAGATACGGCACCTGGGTTAGATAGGGGTCATGTGGAGTGTCTAAAAAAGGGAGGTACAGTGATGGTGGACTGGCTGGTGAGATTATTTAATGTTTGTCTAAAAGAGGGTAGAGTGCCGGAGGACTGAAGAAGTGTCCATTTAGTTCCGGTTTACAAGGGAAAAGGGGAAAAGTATGAGTAATAGTTTTAGTCAAATTGGACTCCACGGCAGCCCTGGACGCCCTCGACCAGTGGGTGATATGGCGGGTAAATCGGAGCAGGTGACCATAATGACCCAAAATCCAAAAAATCTCAAAGGAGAAACCATATGAATTTTGCCCAAAATCCGTAGGTGACCAATTTGGTCCAAACTTGCCTCACAGGTAGAGAGTCGGACAAAGTACAAAGCAAGGTAGACATGAACAGCCTTATCCAAAGGGCGTGGCGGTGGCACCCCTCCAAACTTGGGCCTTTTCACCATGTATTCACTTTTGGGCCTGTGGCACCCATACCATATCCCTGAGTGGTGTCAAATTGGACTCCACGGCAGCCCTGGACGTCCTCCACCTGTGGGTGATATGGCGGGAAAATGTGAGGTGACCATAATGACCCAAAATCCAAAATATCTCAAAGGAGAAACCATATGAATTTTGCCCAAAATCCGAAGGTGACCTATTTGGTCCAAACTTGCCTCACAGGTAGAGAGCCGGACAAAGTATACAGCAAGGTAGACATGAACAGCCTTAGACCAAGGGCGTGGTGGTGGCACTCCTCCAAACTTGGGCCTTTTCACCCAGTATTCACTTTTGGGCCTGTGGCACCCATACCGGATCCCTGAGTGGTGTCAAATTGGACTCCACGGCAGCCCTGGACGCCCTCCACCTGTGGGTGATATGGCGGGTAAATCGGAGCAGGTGACCATAATGACCCAAAATCCAAAAAATATCAAAGGAGAAACCATATGAATTTTGCCCAAAACCCTAAGGTGACCTATTTGGTCCAATCTTACCTCACAGGTAGAGAGTCGGACAAAGTACAAAGCAAGGTAGACATGAACAGCCTTAGCCCAAGGGCGTGGCGGTGGCACCCCTCCAAACTTGGGCCTTTTCACCCAGTATTCAATTAAGGGCCGTGGCACCCATACCGTATCACTGAGTGATGTCAAATTGGACTCCACGGCAGCCCTGGACGCCCTTGACCTGTGGGTGATATAGCGGGAAAATGTGAGCCGGTGACCAATATGACCCAAAATCCAAAATATCTCAAAGGAGAAACCATATGAATTTTGCCCAAAAATCCTAAAAGGGGTACACCATGGATTTCACTGGAAATCCCAAGGTCACCGATTTGCTCCAAACTTCTCCCACAAGGAGAGAGTCCGCTACAGTGCACATCACCGTAGAAATCAGACCGCTGAGACCAAGGGTGTGGCGCTGACACCCCTCCAAAGTTGGGCCTTTTGGCCCAGTAATGCCCTTCAGGCCTCTGGCAGGGATACCGTGGGCCTGACTCATGTGCAATTGCACTGGAGGGCATCCCAGGCCGCCCCCGACCTGTGGGTGTGCTAGCGGGGAAATGGCTGCACTTGACCAAATTGGCCCAAAATGGACAAAATCTCAAAGGTCACTGGAAATCCCAAGGTCACCGATTTGCTCCAAACTTCTCCCACAAGGAGAGAGTCCGCTACAGTGCACATCACCGTAGAAATCAGACCACTGAGACCAAGGGTGTGGCGCTGACACCCCTCCAAATTTGGGCCTTTTGGCCCAGTAATACCCTTCAGGCCTCTGGCAGGGATACCGTGGGCCTGACTCATGTCCAATTGCACTGGAGGGCATCCCAGGCCGCCCCCGACCTGTGGGTGTGCTAGCGGGGAAATGGCTGCACTTGACCAAATTGGCCCAAAAGGTCACCGATTTGCTCCAAACTTCTCCCACAAGGAGAGAGTCCGCTACAGTGCACATGACCGTAGAAATCAGACCGCTGAGACCAAGGGTGTGGCGCTAGCGGGGAAATGGGTGCAGTTGACCAAATTGGCCCAAAATGGCCAAAATCTCAAAGGGGGTACCCTTATGGGTTTCACTGGAAATCCCAACCTCACCGATTTGCTCCAAACTTCCCCCACAAGGAGAGGGTCGGCTACAGTGCACAGCAACGTTGAAATCAGACCGCTCAGACCAAGGGTGTGGCGCTGACACCCCTCCAAAGTTGGGCCTTTTGGCCCAGTAATGCCCTTAAGGCCTGTGGCGGGGATACCCTTGGCCTGACTGATGTGCAATTGGACTGGAGAGCATCCCAGGCCGCCCTCCACCTGTGGGTGTGCTAGCGGGGAAATGGGTGGGGTTGACCAAATTGGCCCCATGGATTTCCGGGGAAATGCCAAGCTCACCGATTTGCTCCAAACTTCTCCCACAAGGAGAGGGTCGGCTACAGTGCACAGGAACGTTGAAATCAGACCGCTGAGACCAAGGGGGTGGGGGTGAGACCCCTCCAAAGTTGGGCCTTTTGGCCCAGTAATGCCGTTTAGGCCTGTGGCAGGGATACCCTTGGCCTGACTGATGTGCAATTGGACTGGAGGGCATCCCAGGCCGCCCTGGACCTGTGGGCGTGCTAGCGGGGAAATGGGTGGAGTTGACCAAATTGGCCCAAAATGGACCAAATCTCAAAGGGGGTCCCCCATGGATTTTTAGTGGAAATTCCAAGGTCAGCGATTTGGTCCAAACTTCTCCCACAAGGAGAGGGTCGGCTACAGTGCACAGGAACGTTGAAATCAGACCGCTGAGACCAAGGGGGTGGGGGTGAGACCCCTCCAAAGGTGGGCCTTTTGGCCCAGTAATGCCCTTTAGGCCTGTGGCAGGGATACCCTTGGCCTGACTGATGTGCAATTGGACTGGAGGGCATCCCAGGCCGCCCTGGACCTGTGGGCGTGCTAGCGGGGAAATGGGTGGAGTTGACCAAATTGGCCCAAAATGGACCAAATCTCAAAGGGGTCCCCCATGGATTTTTAGTGGAAATCCCAAGGTCAGCGATTTGGTCCAAACTTCTCCCACAAGGAGAGGGTCGGCTACAGTGCACAGGAACGTTGAAATCAGACCGCTGAGACCAAGGGGGTGGGGGTGAGACCCCTCCAAAGGTGGGCCTTTTGGCCCAGTAATGCCCTTTAGGCCTGTGGCAGGGATACCCTTGGCCTGACTGATGTGCAATTGGACTGGAGGGCATCCCAGGCCGCCCTGGACCTGTGGGCGTGCTAGCGGGTAAATGGGTGGAGTTGACCAAATTGGCCCAAAATGGACCAAATCTCAAAGGGGGTCCCCCATGGATTTTTAGTGGAAATCCCAAGGTCAGCGATTTGGTCCAAACTTCTCCCACAAGGAGAGGGTCGGCTACAGTGCACAGGAACGTTGAAATCAGACCGCTGAGACCAAGGGGGTGGGGGTGAGACCCCTCCAAAGGTGGGCCTTTTGGCCCAGTAATGCCCTTTAGGCCTGTGGCAGGGATACCCTTGGCCTGACTGATGTGCAATTGGACTGGAGGGCATCCCAGGCCGCCCTGGACCTGTGGGCGTGCTAGCGGGGAAATGGGTGGAGTTGACCAAATTGGCCCAAAATGGACCAAATCTCAAAGGGGGTCCCCCATGGATTTTTAGTGGAAATCCCAAGGTCAGCGATTTGGTCCAAACTTCTCCCACAAGGAGAGGGTCGGCTACAGTGCACAGGAACGTTGAAATCAGACCGCTGAGACCATGGGGGTGGGGGTGAGACCCCTCCAAAGGTGGGCCTTTTGGCCCAGCAATGCCCTTTAGGCCTGTGGCAGGGATACCCTTGGCCTGACTGATGTGCAATTGGACTGGAGGGCATCCCAGGCCGCCCTGGACCTGTGGGCGTGCTAGCGGGGAAATGGGTGGAGTTGACCAAATTGGCCCAAAATGGACCAAATCTCAAAGGGGGTCCCCCATGGATTTTTAGTGGAAATCCCAAGGTCAGCGATTTGGTCCAAACTTCTCCCACAAGGAGAGGGTCGGCTACAGTGCACAGGAACGTTGAAATCAGACCGCTGAGACCATGGGGGTGGGGGTGAGACCCCTCCAAAGGTGGGCCTTTTGGCCCAGCAATGCCCTTTAGGCCTGTGGCAGGGATACCCTTGGCCTGACTGATGTGCAATTGGACTGGAGGGCATCCCAGGCCGCCCTGGACCTGTGGGCGTGCTAGCGGGGAAATGGGTGGAGTTGACCAAATTGGCCCAAAATGGACCAAATCTCAAAGGGGGTCCCCCATGGATTTTTAGTGGAAATCCCAAGGTCAGCGATTTGGTCCAAACTTCTCCCACAAGGAGAGGGTCGGCTACAGTGCACAGGAACGTTGAAATCAGACCGCTGAGACCAAGGGGGTGGGGGTGAGACCCCTCCAAAGGTGGGCCTTTTGGCCCAGCAATGCCCTTTAGGCCTGTGGCAGGGATACCCTTGGGCTGACTGATGTGCAATTGGACTGGAGGGCATCCCAGGCCGCCCTGGACCTGTGGGCGTGCTAGCGGGGAAATGGGTGGAGTTGACCAAATTGGCCCAAAATGGACCAAATCTCAAAGGGGGTCCCCCATGGATTTTGAGTGGAAATCCCAAGGTCAGCGATTTGGTCCAAACTTCTCCCACAAGGAGAGGGTCGGCTACAGTGCACAGGAACGTTGAAATCAGACCGCTGAGACCAAGGGGGTGGGGGTGAGACCCCTCCAAAGGTGGGCCTTTTGGCCCAGTAATGCCCTTTAGGCCTGTGGCAGGGATACCCTTGGCCTGACTGATGTGCAATTGGACTGGAGGGCATCCCAGGCCGCCCTGGACCTGTGGGCGTGCTAGCGGGGAAATGGGTGGAGTTGACCAAATTGGCCCAAAATGGACCAAATCTCAAAGGGGGTCCCCCATGGATTTTTAGTGGAAATCCCAAGGTCAGCGATTTGGTCCAAACTTCTCCCACAAGGAGAGGGTCGGCTACAGTGCACAGGAACGTTGAAATCAGACCGCTGAGACCAAGGGGGTGGGGGTGAGACCCCTCCAAAGGTGGGCCTTTTGGCCCAGTAATGCCCTTTAGGCCTGTGGCAGGGATACCCTTGGCCTGACTGATGTGCAATTGGACTGGAGGGCATCCCAGGCCGCCCTGGACCTGTGGGCGTGCTAGCGGGGAAATGGGTGGAGTTGACCAAATTGGCCCAAAATGGACCAAATCTCAAAGGGGGTCCCCCATGGATTTTTAGTGGAAATCCCAAGGTCAGCGATTTGGTCCAAACTTCTCCCACAAGGAGAGGGTCGGCTACAGTGCACAGGAACGTTGAAATCAGACCGCTGAGACCATGGGGGTGGGGGTGAGACCCCTCCAAAGGTGGGCCTTTTGGCCCAGCAATGCCCTTTAGGCCTGTGGCAGGGATACCCTTGGCCTGACTGATGTGCAATTGGACTGGAGGGCATCCCAGGCCGCCCTGGACCTGTGGGCGTGCTAGCGGGGAAATGGGTGGAGTTGACCAAATTGGCCCAAAATGGACCAAATCTCAAAGGGGGTCCCCCATGGATTTTTAGTGGAAATCCCAAGGTCAGCGATTTGGTCCAAACTTCTCCCACAAGGAGAGGGTCGGCTACAGTGCACAGGAACGTTGAAATCAGACCGCTGAGACCAAGGGGGTGGGGGTGAGACCCCTCCAAAGGTGGGCCTTTTGGCCCAGTAATGCCCTTTAGGCCTGTGGCAGGGATACCCTTGGCCTGACTGATGTGCAATTGGACTGGAGGGCATCCCAGGCCGCCCTGGACCTGTGGGCGTGCTAGCGGGGAAATGGGTGGAGTTGACCAAATTGGCCCAAAATGGACCAAATCTCAAAGGGGGTCCCCCATGGATTTTTAGTGGAAATCCCAAGGTCAGCGATTTGGTCCAAACTTCTCCCACAAGGAGAGGGTCGGCTACAGTGCACAGGAACGTTGAAATCAGACCGCTGAGACCAAGGGGGTGGGGGTGAGACCCCTCCAAAGGTGGGCCTTTTGGCCCAGTAATGCCCTTTAGGCCTGTGGCAGGGATACCCTTGGCCTGACTGATGTGCAATTGGACTGGAGGGCATCCCAGGCCGCCCTGGACCTGTGGGCGTGCTAGCGGGGAAATGGGTGGAGTTGACCAAATTGGCCCAAAATGGACCAAATCTCAAAGGGGGTCCCCCATGGATTTTTAGTGGAAATCCCAAGGTCAGCGATTTGGTCCAAACTTCTCCCACAAGGAGAGGGTCGGCTACAGTGCACAGGAACGTTGAAATCAGACCGCTGAGACCATGGGGGTGGGGGTGAGACCCCTCCAAAGGTGGGCCTTTTGGCCCAGCAATGCCCTTTAGGCCTGTGGCAGGGATACCCTTGGCCTGACTGATGTGCAATTGGACTGGAGGGCATCCCAGGCCGCCCTGGACCTGTGGGCGTGCTAGCGGGGAAATGGGTGGAGTTGACCAAATTGGCCCAAAATGGACCAAATCTCAAAGGGGGTCCCCCATGGATTTTTAGTGGAAATCCCAAGGTCAGCGATTTGGTCCAAACTTCTCCCACAAGGAGAGGGTCGGCTACAGTGCACAGGAACGTTGAAATCAGACCGCTGAGACCAAGGGGGTGGGGGTGAGACCCCTCCAAAGGTGGGCCTTTTGGCCCAGCAATGCCCTTTAGGCCTGTGGCAGGGATACCCTTGGGCTGACTGATGTGCAATTGGACTGGAGGGCATCCCAGGCCGCCCTGGACCTGTGGGCGTGCTAGCGGGGAAATGGGTGGAGTTGACCAAATTGGCCCAAAATGGACCAAATCTCAAAGGGGGTCCCCCATGGATTTTGAGTGGAAATCCCAAGGTCAGCGATTTGGTCCAAACTTCTCCCACAAGGAGAGGGTCGGCTACAGTGCACAGGAACGTTGAAATCAGACCGCTGAGACCAATGGGGTGGGGGTGAGACCCCTCCAAAGGTGGGCCTTTTGGCCCAGCAATGCCCTTTAGGCCTGTGGCAGGGATACCCTTGGCCTGACTGATGTGCAATTGGACTGGAGGGCATCCCAGGCCGCCCTGGACCTGTGGGCGTGCTAGCGGGGAAATGGGTGGAGTTGACCAAATTGGCCCAAAATGGACCAAATCTCAAAGGGGGTCCCCCATGGATTTTTAGTGGAAATCCCAAGGTCAGCGATTTGGTCCAAACTTCTCCCACAAGGAGAGGGTCGGCTACAGTGCACAGGAACGTTGAAATCAGACCGCTGAGACCAAGGGGGTGGGGGTGAGACCCCTCCAAAGGTGGGCCTTTTGGCCCAGTAATGCCCTTTAGGCCTGTGGCAGGGATACCCTTGGCCTGACTGATGTGCAATTGGACTGGAGGGCATCCCAGGCCGCCCTGGACCTGTGGGCGTGCTAGCGGGGAAATGGGTGGAGTTGACCAAATTGGCCCAAAATGGACCAAATCTCAAAGGGGGTCCCCCATGGATTTTTAGTGGAAATCCCAAGGTCAGCGATTTGGTCCAAACTTCTCCCACAAGGAGAGGGTCGGCTACAGTGCACAGGAACGTTGAAATCAGACCGCTGAGACCAAGGGGGTGGGGGTGAGACCCCTCCAAAGGTGGGCCTTTTGGCCCAGTAATGCCCTTTAGGCCTGTGGCAGGGATACCCTTGGCCTGACTGATGTGCAATTGGACTGGAGGGCATCCCAGGCCGCCCTGGACCTGTGGGCGTGCTAGCGGGGAAATGGGTGGAGTTGACCAAATTGGCCCAAAATGGACCAAATCTCAAAGGGGGTCCCCCATGGATTTTTAGTGGAAATCCCAAGGTCAGCGATTTGGTCCAAACTTCTCCCACAAGGAGAGGGTCGGCTACAGTGCACAGGAACGTTGAAATCAGACCGCTGAGACCAAGGGGGTGGGGGTGAGACCCCTCCAAAGGTGGGCCTTTTGGCCCAGTAATGCCCTTTAGGCCTGTGGCAGGGATACCCTTGGCCTGACTGATGTGCAATTGGACTGGAGGGCATCCCAGGCCGCCCTGGACCTGTGGGCGTGCTAGCGGGGAAATGGGTGGAGTTGACCAAATTGGCCCAAAATGGACCAAATCTCAAAGGGGGTCCCCCATGGATTTTTAGTGGAAATCCCAAGGTCAGCGATTTGGTCCAAACTTCTCCCACAAGGAGAGGGTCGGCTACAGTGCACAGGAACGTTGAAATCAGACCGCTGAGACCAAGGGGGTGGGGGTGAGACCCCTCCAAAGGTGGGCCTTTTGGCCCAGTAATGCCCTTTAGGCCTGTGGCAGGGATACCCTTGGCCTGACTGATGTGCAATTGGACTGGAGGGCATCCCAGGCCGCCCTGGACCTGTGGGCGTGCTAGCGGGGAAATGGGTGGAGTTGACCAAATTGGCCCAAAATGGACCAAATCTCAAAGGGGGTCCCCCATGGATTTTTAGTGGAAATCCCAAGGTCAGCGATTTGGTCCAAACTTCTCCCACAAGGAGAGGGTCGGCTACAGTGCACAGGAACGTTGAAATCAGACCGCTGAGACCAAGGGGGTGGGGGTGAGACCCCTCCAAAGGTGGGCCTTTTGGCCCAGTAATGCCCTTTAGGCCTGTGGCAGGGATACCCTTGGCCTGACTGATGTGCAATTGGACTGGAGGGCATCCCAGGCCGCCCTGGACCTGTGGGCGTGCTAGCGGGGAAATGGGTGGAGTTGACCAAATTGGCCCAAAATGGACCAAATCTCAAAGGGGGTCCCCCATGGATTTTGAGTGGAAATCCCAAGGTCAGCGATTTGGTCCAAACTTCTCCCACAAGGAGAGGGTCGGCTACAGTGCACAGGAACGTTGAAATCAGACCGCTGAGACCAAGGGGGTGGGGGTGAGACCCCTCCAAAGGTGGGCCTTTTGGCCCAGCAATGCCCTTTAGGCCTGTGGCAGGGATACCCTTGGGCTGACTGATGTGCAATTGGACTGGAGGGCATCCCAGGCCGCCCTGGACCTGTGGGCGTGCTAGCGGGGAAATGGGTGGAGTTGACCAAATTGGCCCAAAATGGACCAAATCTCAAAGGGGGTCCCCCATGGATTTTGAGTGGAAATCCCAAGGTCAGCGATTTGGTCCAAACTTCTCCCACAAGGAGAGGGTCGGCTACAGTGCACAGGAACGTTGAAATCAGACCGCTGAGACCAAGGGGGTGGGGGTGAGACCCCTCCAAAGGTGGGCCTTTTGGCCCAGCAATGCCCTTTAGGCCTGTGGCAGGGATACCCTTGGGCTGACTGATGTGCAATTGGACTGGAGGGCATCCCAGGCCGCCCTGGACCTGTGGGCGTGCTAGCGGGGAAATGGGTGGAGTTGACCAAATTGGCCCAAAATGGACCAAATCTCAAAGGGGGTCCCCCATGGATTTTGAGTGGAAATCCCAAGGTCAGCGATTTGGTCCAAACTTCTCCCACAAGGAGAGGGTCGGCTACAGTGCACAGGAACGTTGAAATCAGACCGCTGAGACCAAGGGTGGGGGTGAGACCCCTCCAAAGGTGGGCCTTTTGGCCCAGTAATGCCCTTTAGGCCTGTGGCAGGGATACCCTTGGCCTGACTGATGTGCAATTGGACTGGAGGGCATCCCAGGCCGCCCTGGACCTGTGGGCGTGCTAGCGGGGAAATGGGTGGAGTTGACCAAATTGGCCCAAAATGGACCAAATCTCAAAGGGGGTCCCCCATGGATTTTTAGTGGAAATCCCAAGGTCAGCGATTTGGTCCAAACTTCTCCCACAAGGAGAGGGTCGGCTACAGTGCACAGGAACGTTGAAATCAGACCGCTGAGACCAAGGGGTGGGGGTGAGACCCCTCCAAAGGTGGGCCTTTTGGCCCAGTAATGCCCTTTAGGCCTGTGGCAGGGATACCCTTGGCCTGACTGATGTGCAATTGGACTGGAGGGCATCCCAGGCCGCCCTGGACCTGTGGGCGTGCTAGCGGGGAAATGGGTGGAGTTGACCAAATTGGCCCAAAATGGACCAAATCTCAAAGGGGGTCCCCCATGGATTTTTAGTGGAAATCCCAAGGTCAGCGATTTGGTCCAAACTTCTCCCACAAGGAGAGGGTCGGCTACAGTGCACAGGAACGTTGAAATCAGACCGCTGAGACCAAGGGGGTGGGGGTGAGACCCCTCCAAAGGTGGGCCTTTTGGCCCAGTAATGCCCTTTAGGCCTGTGGCAGGGATACCCTTGGCCTGACTGATGTGCAATTGGACTGGAGGGCATCCCAGGCCGCCCTGGACCTGTGGGCGTGCTAGCGGGGAAATGGGTGGAGTTGACCAAATTGGCCCAAAATGGACCAAATCTCAAAGGGGGTCCCCCATGGATTTTGAGTGGAAATCCCAAGGTCAGCGATTTGGTCCAAACTTCTCCCACAAGGAGAGGGTCGGCTACAGTGCACAGGAACGTTGAAATCAGACCGCTGAGACCAAGGGGGTGGGGGTGAGACCCCTCCAAAGGTGGGCCTTTTGGCCCAGCAATGCCCTTTAGGCCTGTGGCAGGGATACCCTTGGGCTGACTGATGTGCAATTGGACTGGAGGGCATCCCAGGCCGCCCTGGACCTGTGGGCGTGCTAGCGGGGAAATGGGTGGAGTTGACCAAATTGGCCCAAAATGGACCAAATCTCAAAGGGGGTCCCCCATGGATTTTGAGTGGAAATCCCAAGGTCAGCGATTTGGTCCAAACTTCTCCCACAAGGAGAGGGTCGGCTACAGTGCACAGGAACGTTGAAATCAGACCGCTGAGACCAAGGGGGTGGGGGTGAGACCCCTCCAAAGGTGGGCCTTTTGGCCCAGTAATGCCCTTTAGGCCTGTGGCAGGGATACCCTTGGCCTGACTGATGTGCAATTGGACTGGAGGGCATCCCAGGCCGCCCTGGACCTGTGGGCGTGCTAGCGGGGAAATGGGTGGAGTTGACCAAATTGGCCCAAAATGGACCAAATCTCAAAGGGGGTCCCCCATGGATTTTTAGTGGAAATCCCAAGGTCAGCGATTTGGTCCAAACTTCTCCCACAAGGAGAGGGTCGGCTACAGTGCACAGGAACGTTGAAATCAGACCGCTGAGACCAAGGGGGTGGGGGTGAGACCCCTCCAAAGGTGGGCCTTTTGGCCCAGTAATGCCCTTTAGGCCTGTGGCAGGGATACCCTTGGCCTGACTGATGTGCAATTGGACTGGAGGGCATCCCAGGCCGCCCTGGACCTGTGGGCGTGCTAGCGGGGAAATGGGTGGAGTTGACCAAATTGGCCCAAAATGGACCAAATCTCAAAGGGGGTCCCCCATGGATTTTTAGTGGAAATCCCAAGGTCAGCGATTTGGTCCAAACTTCTCCCACAAGGAGAGGGTCGGCTACAGTGCACAGGAACGTTGAAATCAGACCGCTGAGACCAAGGGGGTGGGGGTGAGACCCCTCCAAAGGTGGGCCTTTTGGCCCAGTAATGCCCTTTAGGCCTGTGGCAGGGATACCCTTGGCCTGACTGATGTGCAATTGGACTGGAGGGCATCCCAGGCCGCCCTGGACCTGTGGGCGTGCTAGCGGGGAAATGGGTGGAGTTGACCAAATTGGCCCAAAATGGACCAAATCTCAAAGGGGGTCCCCCATGGATTTTTAGTGGAAATCCCAAGGTCAGCGATTTGGTCCAAACTTCTCCCACAAGGAGAGGGTCGGCTACAGTGCACAGGAACGTTGAAATCAGACCGCTGAGACCAAGGGGGTGGGGGTGAGACCCCTCCAAAGGTGGGCCTTTTGGCCCAGTAATGCCCTTTAGGCCTGTGGCAGGGATACCCTTGGCCTGACTGATGTGCAATTGGACTGGAGGGCATCCCAGGCCGCCCTGGACCTGTGGGCGTGCTAGCGGGGAAATGGGTGGAGTTGACCAAATTGGCCCAAAATGGACCAAATCTCAAAGGGGGTCCCCCATGGATTTTGAGTGGAAATCCCAAGGTCAGCGATTTGGTCCAAACTTCTCCCACAAGGAGAGGGTCGGCTACAGTGCACAGGAACGTTGAAATCAGACCGCTGAGACCAAGGGGGTGGGGGTGAGACCCCTCCAAAGGTGGGCCTTTTGGCCCAGCAATGCCCTTTAGGCCTGTGGCAGGGATACCCTTGGGCTGACTGATGTGCAATTGGACTGGAGGGCATCCCAGGCCGCCCTGGACCTGTGGGCGTGCTAGCGGGGAAATGGGTGGAGTTGACCAAATTGGCCCAAAATGGACCAAATCTCAAAGGGGGTCCCCCATGGATTTTGAGTGGAAATCCCAAGGTCAGCGATTTGGTCCAAACTTCTCCCACAAGGAGAGGGTCGGCTACAGTGCACAGGAACGTTGAAATCAGACCGCTGAGACCAAGGGGGTGGGGGTGAGACCCCTCCAAAGGTGGGCCTTTTGGCCCAGTAATGCCCTTTAGGCCTGTGGCAGGGATACCCTTGGCCTGACTGATGTGCAATTGGACTGGAGGGCATCCCAGGCCGCCCTGGACCTGTGGGCGTGCTAGCGGGGAAATGGGTGGAGTTGACCAAATTGGCCCAAAATGGACCAAATCTCAAAGGGGGTCCCCCATGGATTTTTAGTGGAAATCCCAAGGTCAGCGATTTGGTCCAAACTTCTCCCACAAGGAGAGGGTCGGCTACAGTGCACAGGAACGTTGAAATCAGACCGCTGAGACCAAGGGGGTGGGGGTGAGACCCCTCCAAAGGTGGGCCTTTTGGCCCAGTAATGCCCTTTAGGCCTGTGGCAGGGATACCCTTGGCCTGACTGATGTGCAATTGGACTGGAGGGCATCCCAGGCCGCCCTGGACCTGTGGGCGTGCTAGCGGGGAAATGGGTGGAGTTGACCAAATTGGCCCAAAATGGACCAAATCTCAAAGGGGGTCCCCCATGGATTTTGAGTGGAAATCCCAAGGTCAGCGATTTGGTCCAAACTTCTCCCACAAGGAGAGGGTCGGCTACAGTGCACAGGAACGTTGAAATCAGACCGCTGAGACCAAGGGGGTGGGGGTGAGACCCCTCCAAAGGTGGGCCTTTTGGCCCAGCAATGCCCTTTAGGCCTGTGGCAGGGATACCCTTGGGCTGACTGATGTGCAATTGGACTGGAGGGCATCCCAGGCCGCCCTGGACCTGTGGGCGTGCTAGCGGGGAAATGGGTGGAGTTGACCAAATTGGCCCAAAATGGACCAAATCTCAAAGGGGGTCCCCCATGGATTTTGAGTGGAAATCCCAAGGTCAGCGATTTGGTCCAAACTTCTCCCACAAGGAGAGGGTCGGCTACAGTGCACAGGAACGTTGAAATCAGACCGCTGAGACCAAGGGGGTGGGGGTGAGACCCCTCCAAAGGTGGGCCTTTTGGCCCAGTAATGCCCTTTAGGCCTGTGGCAGGGATACCCTTGGCCTGACTGATGTGCAATTGGACTGGAGGGCATCCCAGGCCGCCCTGGACCTGTGGGCGTGCTAGCGGGGAAATGGGTGGAGTTGACCAAATTGGCCCAAAATGGACCAAATCTCAAAGGGGGTCCCCCATGGATTTTGAGTGGAAATCCCAAGGTCAGCGATTTGGTCCAAACTTCTCCCACAAGGAGAGGGTCGGCTACAGTGCACAGGAACGTTGAAATCAGACCGCTGAGACCAAGGGGGTGGGGGTGAGACCCCTCCAAAGGTGGGCCTTTTGGCCCAGCAATGCCCTTTAGGCCTGTGGCAGGGATACCCTTGGGCTGACTGATGTGCAATTGGACTGGAGGGCATCCCAGGCCGCCCTGGACCTGTGGGCGTGCTAGCGGGGAAATGGGTGGAGTTGACCAAATTGGCCCAAAATGGACCAAATCTCAAAGGGGGTCCCCCATGGATTTTGAGTGGAAATCCCAAGGTCAGCGATTTGGTCCAAACTTCTCCCACAAGGAGAGGGTCGGCTACAGTGCACAGGAACGTTGAAATCAGACCGCTGAGACCAAGGGGGTGGGGGTGAGACCCCTCCAAAGGTGGGCCTTTTGGCCCAGTAATGCCCTTTAGGCCTGTGGCAGGGATACCCTTGGCCTGACTGATGTGCAATTGGACTGGAGGGCATCCCAGGCCGCCCTGGACCTGTGGGCGTGCTAGCGGGGAAATGGGTGGAGTTGACCAAATTGGCCCAAAATGGACCAAATCTCAAAGGGGGTCCCCCATGGATTTTTAGTGGAAATCCCAAGGTCAGCGATTTGGTCCAAACTTCTCCCACAAGGAGAGGGTCGGCTACAGTGCACAGGAACGTTGAAATCAGACCGCTGAGACCAAGGGGGTGGGGGTGAGACCCCTCCAAAGGTGGGCCTTTTGGCCCAGTAATGCCCTTTAGGCCTGTGGCAGGGATACCCTTGGCCTGACTGATGTGCAATTGGACTGGAGGGCATCCCAGGCCGCCCTGGACCTGTGGGCGTGCTAGCGGGGAAATGGGTGGAGTTGACCAAATTGGCCCAAAATGGACCAAATCTCAAAGGGGGTCCCCCATGGATTTTTAGTGGAAATCCCAAGGTCAGCGATTTGGTCCAAACTTCTCCCACAAGGAGAGGGTCGGCTACAGTGCACAGGAACGTTGAAATCAGACCGCTGAGACCAAGGGGTGGGGGTGAGACCCCTCCAAAGGTGGGCCTTTTGGCCCAGTAATGCCCTTTAGGCCTGTGGCAGGGATACCCTTGGCCTGACTGATGTGCAATTGGACTGGAGGGCATCCCAGGCCGCCCTGGACCTGTGGGCGTGCTAGCGGGGAAATGGGTGGAGTTGACCAAATTGGCCCAAAATGGACCAAATCTCAAAGGGGGTCCCCCATGGATTTTGAGTGGAAATCCCAAGGTCAGCGATTTGGTCCAAACTTCTCCCACAAGGAGAGGGTCGGCTACAGTGCACAGGAACGTTGAAATCAGACCGCTGAGACCAAGGGGGTGGGGGTGAGACCCCTCCAAAGGTGGGCCTTTTGGCCCAGCAATGCCCTTTAGGCCTGTGGCAGGGATACCCTTGGGCTGACTGATGTGCAATTGGACTGGAGGGCATCCCAGGCCGCCCTGGACCTGTGGGCGTGCTAGCGGGGAAATGGGTGGAGTTGACCAAATTGGCCCAAAATGGACCAAATCTCAAAGGGGGTCCCCCATGGATTTTGAGTGGAAATCCCAAGGTCAGCGATTTGGTCCAAACTTCTCCCACAAGGAGAGGGTCGGCTACAGTGCACAGGAACGTTGAAATCAGACCGCTGAGACCAAGGGGGTGGGGGTGAGACCCCTCCAAAGGTGGGCCTTTTGGCCCAGTAATGCCCTTTAGGCCTGTGGCAGGGATACCCTTGGCCTGACTGATGTGCAATTGGACTGGAGGGCATCCCAGGCCGCCCTGGACCTGTGGGCGTGCTAGCGGGGAAATGGGTGGAGTTGACCAAATTGGCCCAAAATGGACCAAATCTCAAAGGGGGTCCCCCATGGATTTTTAGTGGAAATCCCAAGGTCAGCGATTTGGTCCAAACTTCTCCCACAAGGAGAGGGTCGGCTACAGTGCACAGGAACGTTGAAATCAGACCGCTGAGACCAAGGGGGTGGGGGTGAGACCCCTCCAAAGGTGGGCCTTTTGGCCCAGTAATGCCCTTTAGGCCTGTGGCAGGGATACCCTTGGCCTGACTGATGTGCAATTGGACTGGAGGGCATCCCAGGCCGCCCTGGACCTGTGGGCGTGCTAGCGGGGAAATGGGTGGAGTTGACCAAATTGGCCCAAAATGGACCAAATCTCAAAGGGGGTCCCCCATGGATTTTTAGTGGAAATCCCAAGGTCAGCGATTTGGTCCAAACTTCTCCCACAAGGAGAGGGTCGGCTACAGTGCACAGGAACGTTGAAATCAGACCGCTGAGACCAAGGGGGTGGGGGTGAGACCCCTCCAAAGGTGGGCCTTTTGGCCCAGTAATGCCCTTTAGGCCTGTGGCAGGGATACCCTTGGCCTGACTGATGTGCAATTGGACTGGAGGGCATCCCAGGCCGCCCTGGACCTGTGGGCGTGCTAGCGGGGAAATGGGTGGAGTTGACCAAATTGGCCCAAAATGGACCAAATCTCAAAGGGGGTCCCCCATGGATTTTGAGTGGAAATCCCAAGGTCAGCGATTTGGTCCAAACTTCTCCCACAAGGAGAGGGTCGGCTACAGTGCACAGGAACGTTGAAATCAGACCGCTGAGACCAAGGGGGTGGGGGTGAGACCCCTCCAAAGGTGGGCCTTTTGGCCCAGCAATGCCCTTTAGGCCTGTGGCAGGGATACCCTTGGGCTGACTGATGTGCAATTGGACTGGAGGGCATCCCAGGCCGCCCTGGACCTGTGGGCGTGCTAGCGGGGAAATGGGTGGAGTTGACCAAATTGGCCCAAAATGGACCAAATCTCAAAGGGGGTCCCCCATGGATTTTGAGTGGAAATCCCAAGGTCAGCGATTTGGTCCAAACTTCTCCCACAAGGAGAGGGTCGGCTACAGTGCACAGGAACGTTGAAATCAGACCGCTGAGACCAAGGGGGTGGGGGTGAGACCCCTCCAAAGGTGGGCCTTTTGGCCCAGTAATGCCCTTTAGGCCTGTGGCAGGGATACCCTTGGCCTGACTGATGTGCAATTGGACTGGAGGGCATCCCAGGCCGCCCTGGACCTGTGGGCGTGCTAGCGGGGAAATGGGTGGAGTTGACCAAATTGGCCCAAAATGGACCAAATCTCAAAGGGGGTCCCCCATGGATTTTTAGTGGAAATTCCAAGGTCAGCGATTTGGTCCAAACTTCTCCCACAAGGAGAGGGTCGGCTACAGTGCACAGGAACGTTGAAATCAGACCGCTGAGACCAAGGGGGTGGGGGTGAGACCCCTCCAAAGGTGGGCCTTTTGGCCCAGTAATGCCCTTTAGGCCTGTGGCAGGGATACCCTTGGCCTGACTGATGTGCAATTGGACTGGAGGGCATCCCAGGCCGCCCTGGACCTGTGGGCGTGCTAGCGGGGAAATGGGTGGAGTTGACCAAATTGGCCCAAAATGGACCAAATCTCAAAGGGGGTCCCCCATGGATTTTGAGTGGAAATCCCAAGGTCAGCGATTTGGTCCAAACTTCTCCCACAAGGAGAGGGTCGGCTACAGTGCACAGGAACGTTGAAATCAGACCGCTGAGACCAAGGGGGTGGGGGTGAGACCCCTCCAAAGGTGGGCCTTTTGGCCCAGCAATGCCCTTTAGGCCTGTGGCAGGGATACCCTTGGGCTGACTGATGTGCAATTGGACTGGAGGGCATCCCAGGCCGCCCTGGACCTGTGGGCGTGCTAGCGGGGAAATGGGTGGAGTTGACCAAATTGGCCCAAAATGGACCAAATCTCAAAGGGGGTCCCCCATGGATTTTGAGTGGAAATCCCAAGGTCAGCGATTTGGTCCAAACTTCTCCCACAAGGAGAGGGTCGGCTACAGTGCACAGGAACGTTGAAATCAGACCGCTGAGACCAAGGGGTGGGGGTGAGACCCCTCCAAAGGTGGGCCTTTTGGCCCAGTAATGCCCTTTAGGCCTGTGGCAGGGATACCCTTGGCCTGACTGATGTGCAATTGGACTGGAGGGCATCCCAGGCCGCCCTGGACCTGTGGGCGTGCTAGCGGGGAAATGGGTGGAGTTGACCAAATTGGCCCAAAATGGACCAAATCTCAAAGGGGGTCCCCCATGGATTTTTAGTGGAAATCCCAAGGTCAGCGATTTGGTCCAAACTTCTCCCACAAGGAGAGGGTCGGCTACAGTGCACAGGAACGTTGAAATCAGACCGCTGAGACCAAGGGGGTGGGGGTGAGACCCCTCCAAAGGTGGGCCTTTTGGCCCAGTAATGCCCTTTAGGCCTGTGGCAGGGATACCCTTGGCCTGACTGATGTGCAATTGGACTGGAGGGCATCCCAGGCCGCCCTGGACCTGTGGGCGTGCTAGCGGGGAAATGGGTGGAGTTGACCAAATTGGCCCAAAATGGACCAAATCTCAAAGGGGGTCCCCCATGGATTTTTAGTGGAAATCCCAAGGTCAGCGATTTGGTCCAAACTTCTCCCACAAGGAGAGGGTCGGCTACAGTGCACAGGAACGTTGAAATCAGACCGCTGAGACCAAGGGGGTGGGGGTGAGACCCCTCCAAAGGTGGGCCTTTTGGCCCAGTAATGCCCTTTAGGCCTGTGGCAGGGATACCCTTGGCCTGACTGATGTGCAATTGGACTGGAGGGCATCCCAGGCCGCCCTGGACCTGTGGGCGTGCTAGCGGGGAAATGGGTGGAGTTGACCAAATTGGCCCAAAATGGACCAAATCTCAAAGGGGGTCCCCCATGGATTTTTAGTGGAAATCCCAAGGTCAGCGATTTGGTCCAAACTTCTCCCACAAGGAGAGGGTCGGCTACAGTGCACAGGAACGTTGAAATCAGACCGCTGAGACCAAGGGGGTGGGGGTGAGACCCCTCCAAAGGTGGGCCTTTTGGCCCAGTAATGCCCTTTAGGCCTGTGGCAGGGATACCCTTGGCCTGACTGATGTGCAATTGGACTGGAGGGCATCCCAGGCCGCCCTGGACCTGTGGGCGTGCTAGCGGGGAAATGGGTGGAGTTGACCAAATTGGCCCAAAATGGACCAAATCTCAAAGGGGGTCCCCCATGGATTTTGAGTGGAAATCCCAAGGTCAGCGATTTGGTCCAAACTTCTCCCACAAGGAGAGGGTCGGCTACAGTGCACAGGAACGTTGAAATCAGACCGCTGAGACCAAGGGGGTGGGGGTGAGACCCCTCCAAAGGTGGGCCTTTTGGCCCAGCAATGCCCTTTAGGCCTGTGGCAGGGATACCCTTGGGCTGACTGATGTGCAATTGGACTGGAGGGCATCCCAGGCCGCCCTGGACCTGTGGGCGTGCTAGCGGGGAAATGGGTGGAGTTGACCAAATTGGCCCAAAATGGACCAAATCTCAAAGGGGGTCCCCCATGGATTTTGAGTGGAAATCCCAAGGTCAGCGATTTGGTCCAAACTTCTCCCACAAGGAGAGGGTCGGCTACAGTGCACAGGAACGTTGAAATCAGACCGCTGAGACCAAGGGGGTGGGGGTGAGACCCCTCCAAAGGTGGGCCTTTTGGCCCAGTAATGCCCTTTAGGCCTGTGGCAGGGATACCCTTGGCCTGACTGATGTGCAATTGGACTGGAGGGCATCCCAGGCCGCCCTGGACCTGTGGGCGTGCTAGCGGGGAAATGGGTGGAGTTGACCAAATTGGCCCAAAATGGACCAAATCTCAAAGGGGGTCCCCCATGGATTTTGAGTGGAAATCCCAAGGTCAGCGATTTGGTCCAAACTTCTCCCACAAGGAGAGGGTCGGCTACAGTGCACAGGAACGTTGAAATCAGACCGCTGAGACCAAGGGGGTGGGGGTGAGACCCCTCCAAAGGTGGGCCTTTTGGCCCAGCAATGCCCTTTAGGCCTGTGGCAGGGATACCCTTGGGCTGACTGATGTGCAATTGGACTGGAGGGCATCCCAGGCCGCCCTGGACCTGTGGGCGTGCTAGCGGGGAAATGGGTGGAGTTGACCAAATTGGCCCAAAATGGACCAAATCTCAAAGGGGGTCCCCCATGGATTTTGAGTGGAAATCCCAAGGTCAGCGATTTGGTCCAAACTTCTCCCACAAGGAGAGGGTCGGCTACAGTGCACAGGAACGTTGAAATCAGACCGCTGAGACCAAGGGGGTGGGGGTGAGACCCCTCCAAAGGTGGGCCTTTTGGCCCAGTAATGCCCTTTAGGCCTGTGGCAGGGATACCCTTGGCCTGACTGATGTGCAATTGGACTGGAGGGCATCCCAGGCCGCCCTGGACCTGTGGGCGTGCTAGCGGGGAAATGGGTGGAGTTGACCAAATTGGCCCAAAATGGACCAAATCTCAAAGGGGGTCCCCCATGGATTTTTAGTGGAAATCCCAAGGTCAGCGATTTGGTCCAAACTTCTCCCACAAGGAGAGGGTCGGCTACAGTGCACAGGAACGTTGAAATCAGACCGCTGAGACCAAGGGGGTGGGGGTGAGACCCCTCCAAAGGTGGGCCTTTTGGCCCAGTAATGCCCTTTAGGCCTGTGGCAGGGATACCCTTGGCCTGACTGATGTGCAATTGGACTGGAGGGCATCCCAGGCCGCCCTGGACCTGTGGGCGTGCTAGCGGGGAAATGGGTGGAGTTGACCAAATTGGCCCAAAATGGACCAAATCTCAAAGGGGGTCCCCCATGGATTTTTAGTGGAAATCCCAAGGTCAGCGATTTGGTCCAAACTTCTCCCACAAGGAGAGGGTCGGCTACAGTGCACAGGAACGTTGAAATCAGACCGCTGAGACCAAGGGGGTGGGGGTGAGACCCCTCCAAAGGTGGGCCTTTTGGCCCAGTAATGCCCTTTAGGCCTGTGGCAGGGATACCCTTGGCCTGACTGATGTGCAATTGGACTGGAGGGCATCCCAGGCCGCCCTGGACCTGTGGGCGTGCTAGCGGGGAAATGGGTGGAGTTGACCAAATTGGCCCAAAATGGACCAAATCTCAAAGGGGGTCCCCCATGGATTTTGAGTGGAAATCCCAAGGTCAGCGATTTGGTCCAAACTTCTCCCACAAGGAGAGGGTCGGCTACAGTGCACAGGAACGTTGAAATCAGACCGCTGAGACCAAGGGGGTGGGGGTGAGACCCCTCCAAAGGTGGGCCTTTTGGCCCAGCAATGCCCTTTAGGCCTGTGGCAGGGATACCCTTGGGCTGACTGATGTGCAATTGGACTGGAGGGCATCCCAGGCCGCCCTGGACCTGTGGGCGTGCTAGCGGGGAAATGGGTGGAGTTGACCAAATTGGCCCAAAATGGACCAAATCTCAAAGGGGGTCCCCCATGGATTTTGAGTGGAAATCCCAAGGTCAGCGATTTGGTCCAAACTTCTCCCACAAGGAGAGGGTCGGCTACAGTGCACAGGAACGTTGAAATCAGACCGCTGAGACCAAGGGGGTGGGGGTGAGACCCCTCCAAAGGTGGGCCTTTTGGCCCAGCAATGCCCTTTAGGCCTGTGGCAGGGATACCCTTGGGCTGACTGATGTGCAATTGGACTGGAGGGCATCCCAGGCCGCCCTGGACCTGTGGGCGTGCTAGCGGGGAAATGGGTGGAGTTGACCAAATTGGCCCAAAATGGACCAAATCTCAAAGGGGGTCCCCCATGGATTTTGAGTGGAAATCCCAAGGTCAGCGATTTGGTCCAAACTTCTCCCACAAGGAGAGGGTCGGCTACAGTGCACAGGAACGTTGAAATCAGACCGCTGAGACCAAGGGGGTGGGGGTGAGACCCCTCCAAAGGTGGGCCTTTTGGCCCAGTAATGCCCTTTAGGCCTGTGGCAGGGATACCCTTGGCCTGACTGATGTGCAATTGGACTGGAGGGCATCCCAGGCCGCCCTGGACCTGTGGGCGTGCTAGCGGGGAAATGGGTGGAGTTGACCAAATTGGCCCAAAATGGACCAAATCTCAAAGGGGGTCCCCCATGGATTTTTAGTGGAAATCCCAAGGTCAGCGATTTGGTCCAAACTTCTCCCACAAGGAGAGGGTCGGCTACAGTGCACAGGAACGTTGAAATCAGACCGCTGAGACCAAGGGGGTGGGGGTGAGACCCCTCCAAAGGTGGGCCTTTTGGCCCAGTAATGCCCTTTAGGCCTGTGGCAGGGATACCCTTGGCCTGACTGATGTGCAATTGGACTGGAGGGCATCCCAGGCCGCCCTGGACCTGTGGGCGTGCTAGCGGGGAAATGGGTGGAGTTGACCAAATTGGCCCAAAATGGACCAAATCTCAAAGGGGGTCCCCCATGGATTTTTAGTGGAAATCCCAAGGTCAGCGATTTGGTCCAAACTTCTCCCACAAGGAGAGGGTCGGCTACAGTGCACAGGAACGTTGAAATCAGACCGCTGAGACCAAGGGGGTGGGGGTGAGACCCCTCCAAAGGTGGGCCTTTTGGCCCAGTAATGCCCTTTAGGCCTGTGGCAGGGATACCCTTGGCCTGACTGATGTGCAATTGGACTGGAGGGCATCCCAGGCCGCCCTGGACCTGTGGGCGTGCTAGCGGGGAAATGGGTGGAGTTGACCAAATTGGCCCAAAATGGACCAAATCTCAAAGGGGGTCCCCCATGGATTTTTAGTGGAAATCCCAAGGTCAGCGATTTGGTCCAAACTTCTCCCACAAGGAGAGGGTCGGCTACAGTGCACAGGAACGTTGAAATCAGACCGCTGAGACCAAGGGGGTGGGGGTGAGACCCCTCCAAAGGTGGGCCTTTTGGCCCAGTAATGCCCTTTAGGCCTGTGGCAGGGATACCCTTGGCCTGACTGATGTGCAATTGGACTGGAGGGCATCCCAGGCCGCCCTGGACCTGTGGGCGTGCTAGCGGGGAAATGGGTGGAGTTGACCAAATTGGCCCAAAATGGACCAAATCTCAAAGGGGGTCCCCCATGGATTTTGAGTGGAAATCCCAAGGTCAGCGATTTGGTCCAAACTTCTCCCACAAGGAGAGGGTCGGCTACAGTGCACAGGAACGTTGAAATCAGACCGCTGAGACCAAGGGGGTGGGGGTGAGACCCCTCCAAAGGTGGGCCTTTTGGCCCAGCAATGCCCTTTAGGCCTGTGGCAGGGATACCCTTGGGCTGACTGATGTGCAATTGGACTGGAGGGCATCCCAGGCCGCCCTGGACCTGTGGGCGTGCTAGCGGGGAAATGGGTGGAGTTGACCAAATTGGCCCAAAATGGACCAAATCTCAAAGGGGGTCCCCCATGGATTTTGAGTGGAAATCCCAAGGTCAGCGATTTGGTCCAAACTTCTCCCACAAGGAGAGGGTCGGCTACAGTGCACAGGAACGTTGAAATCAGACCGCTGAGACCAAGGGGGTGGGGGTGAGACCCCTCCAAAGGTGGGCCTTTTGGCCCAGTAATGCCCTTTAGGCCTGTGGCAGGGATACCCTTGGCCTGACTGATGTGCAATTGGACTGGAGGGCATCCCAGGCCGCCCTGGACCTGTGGGCGTGCTAGCGGGGAAATGGGTGGAGTTGACCAAATTGGCCCAAAATGGACCAAATCTCAAAGGGGGTCCCCCATGGATTTTTAGTGGAAATCCCAAGGTCAGCGATTTGGTCCAAACTTCTCCCACAAGGAGAGGGTCGGCTACAGTGCACAGGAACGTTGAAATCAGACCGCTGAGACCAAGGGGGTGGGGGTGAGACCCCTCCAAAGGTGGGCCTTTTGGCCCAGTAATGCCCTTTAGGCCTGTGGCAGGGATACCCTTGGCCTGACTGATGTGCAATTGGACTGGAGGGCATCCCAGGCCGCCCTGGACCTGTGGGCGTGCTAGCGGGGAAATGGGTGGAGTTGACCAAATTGGCCCAAAATGGACCAAATCTCAAAGGGGGTCCCCCATGGATTTTTAGTGGAAATCCCAAGGTCAGCGATTTGGTCCAAACTTCTCCCACAAGGAGAGGGTCGGCTACAGTGCACAGGAACGTTGAAATCAGACCGCGGAGACCAAGGGGGTGGGGGTGAGACCCCTCCAAAGGTGGGCCTTTTGGCCCAGTAATGCCCTTTAGGCCTGTGGCAGGGATACCCTTGGCCTGACTGATGTGCAATTGGACTGGAGGGCATCCCAGGCCGCCCTGGACCTGTGGGCGTGCTAGCGGGGAAATGGGTGGAGTTGACCAAATTGGCCCAAAATGGACCAAATCTCAAAGGGGGTCCCCCATGGATTTTGAGTGGAAATCCCAAGGTCAGCGATTTGGTCCAAACTTCTCCCACAAGGAGAGGGTCGGCTACAGTGCACAGGAACGTTGAAATCAGACCGCTGAGACCAAGGGGGTGGGGGTGAGACCCCTCCAAAGGTGGGCCTTTTGGCCCAGCAATGCCCTTTAGGCCTGTGGCAGGGATACCCTTGGGCTGACTGATGTGCAATTGGACTGGAGGGCATCCCAGGCCGCCCTGGACCTGTGGGCGTGCTAGCGGGGAAATGGGTGGAGTTGACCAAATTGGCCCAAAATGGACCAAATCTCAAAGGGGGTCCCCCATGGATTTTGAGTGGAAATCCCAAGGTCAGCGATTTGGTCCAAACTTCTCCCACAAGGAGAGGGTCGGCTACAGTGCACAGGAACGTTGAAATCAGACCGCTGAGACCAAGGGGGTGGGGGTGAGACCCCTCCAAAGGTGGGCCTTTTGGCCCAGCAATGCCCTTTAGGCCTGTGGCAGGGATACCCTTGGGCTGACTGATGTGCAATTGGACTGGAGGGCATCCCAGGCCGCCCTGGACCTGTGGGCGTGCTAGCGGGGAAATGGGTGGAGTTGACCAAATTGGCCCAAAATGGACCAAATCTCAAAGGGGGTCCCCCATGGATTTTGAGTGGAAATCCCAAGGTCAGCGATTTGGTCCAAACTTCTCCCACAAGGAGAGGGTCGGCTACAGTGCACAGGAACGTTGAAATCAGACCGCTGAGACCAAGGGGGTGGGGGTGAGACCCCTCCAAAGGTGGGCCTTTTGGCCCAGTAATGCCCTTTAGGCCTGTGGCAGGGATACCCTTGGCCTGACTGATGTGCAATTGGACTGGAGGGCATCCCAGGCCGCCCTGGACCTGTGGGCGTGCTAGCGGGGAAATGGGTGGAGTTGACCAAATTGGCCCAAAATGGACCAAATCTCAAAGGGGGTCCCCCATGGATTTTTAGTGGAAATCCCAAGGTCAGCGATTTGGTCCAAACTTCTCCCACAAGGAGAGGGTCGGCTACAGTGCACAGGAACGTTGAAATCAGACCGCTGAGACCAAGGGGGTGGGGGTGAGACCCCTCCAAAGGTGGGCCTTTTGGCCCAGTAATGCCCTTTAGGCCTGTGGCAGGGATACCCTTGGCCTGACTGATGTGCAATTGGACTGGAGGGCATCCCAGGCCGCCCTGGACCTGTGGGCGTGCTAGCGGGGAAATGGGTGGAGTTGACCAAATTGGCCCAAAATGGACCAAATCTCAAAGGGGGTCCCCCATGGATTTTTAGTGGAAATCCCAAGGTCAGCGATTTGGTCCAAACTTCTCCCACAAGGAGAGGGTCGGCTACAGTGCACAGGAACGTTGAAATCAGACCGCTGAGACCAAGGGGGTGGGGGTGAGACCCCTCCAAAGGTGGGCCTTTTGGCCCAGTAATGCCCTTTAGGCCTGTGGCAGGGATACCCTTGGCCTGACTGATGTGCAATTGGACTGGAGGGCATCCCAGGCCGCCCTGGACCTGTGGGCGTGCTAGCGGGGAAATGGGTGGAGTTGACCAAATTGGCCCAAAATGGACCAAATCTCAAAGGGGGTCCCCCATGGATTTTTAGTGGAAATCCCAAGGTCAGCGATTTGGTCCAAACTTCTCCCACAAGGAGAGGGTCGGCTACAGTGCACAGGAACGTTGAAATCAGACCGCTGAGACCAAGGGGGTGGGGGTGAGACCCCTCCAAAGGTGGGCCTTTTGGCCCAGTAATGCCCTTTAGGCCTGTGGCAGGGATACCCTTGGCCTGACTGATGTGCAATTGGACTGGAGGGCATCCCAGGCCGCCCTGGACCTGTGGGCGTGCTAGCGGGGAAATGGGTGGAGTTGACCAAATTGGCCCAAAATGGACCAAATCTCAAAGGGGGTCCCCCATGGATTTTTAGTGGAAATCCCAAGGTCAGCGATTTGGTCCAAACTTCTCCCACAAGGAGAGGGTCGGCTACAGTGCACAGGAACGTTGAAATCAGACCGCTGAGACCAAGGGGGTGGGGGTGAGACCCCTCCAAAGGTGGGCCTTTTGGCCCAGTAATGCCCTTTAGGCCTGTGGCAGGGATACCCTTGGCCTGACTGATGTGCAATTGGACTGGAGGGCATCCCAGGCCGCCCTGGACCTGTGGGCGTGCTAGCGGGGAAATGGGTGGAGTTGACCAAATTGGCCCAAAATGGACCAAATCTCAAAGGGGGTCCCCCATGGATTTTTAGTGGAAATCCCAAGGTCAGCGATTTGGTCCAAACTTCTCCCACAAGGAGAGGGTCGGCTACAGTGCACAGGAACGTTGAAATCAGACCGCTGAGACCAAGGGGGTGGGGGTGAGACCCCTCCAAAGGTGGGCCTTTTGGCCCAGTAATGCCCTTTAGGCCTGTGGCAGGGATACCCTTGGCCTGACTGATGTGCAATTGGACTGGAGGGCATCCCAGGCCGCCCTGGACCTGTGGGCGTGCTAGCGGGGAAATGGGTGGAGTTGACCAAATTGGCCCAAAATGGACCAAATCTCAAAGGGGGTCCCCCATGGATTTTTAGTGGAAATCCCAAGGTCAGCGATTTGGTCCAAACTTCTCCCACAAGGAGAGGGTCGGCTACAGTGCACAGGAACGTTGAAATCAGACCGCTGAGACCAAGGGGTGGGGGTGAGACCCCTCCAAAGGTGGGCCTTTTGGCCCAGTAATGCCCTTTAGGCCTGTGGCAGGGATACCCTTGGCCTGACTGATGTGCAATTGGACTGGAGGGCATCCCAGGCCGCCCTGGACCTGTGGGCGTGCTAGCGGGGAAATGGGTGGAGTTGACCAAATTGGCCCAAAATGGACCAAATCTCAAAGGGGGTCCCCCATGGATTTTTAGTGGAAATCCCAAGGTCAGCGATTTGGTCCAAACTTCTCCCACAAGGAGAGGGTCGGCTACAGTGCACAGGAACGTTGAAATCAGACCGCTGAGACCAAGGGGGTGGGGGTGAGACCCCTCCAAAGGTGGGCCTTTTGGCCCAGTAATGCCCTTTAGGCCTGTGGCAGGGATACCCTTGGCCTGACTGATGTGCAATTGGACTGGAGGGCATCCCAGGCCGCCCTGGACCTGTGGGCGTGCTAGCGGGGAAATGGGTGGAGTTGACCAAATTGGCCCAAAATGGACCAAATCTCAAAGGGGGTCCCCCATGGATTTTTAGTGGAAATCCCAAGGTCAGCGATTTGGTCCAAACTTCTCCCACAAGGAGAGGGTCGGCTACAGTGCACAGGAACGTTGAAATCAGACCGCTGAGACCAAGGGGGTGGGGGTGAGACCCCTCCAAAGGTGGGCCTTTTGGCCCAGTAATGCCCTTTAGGCCTGTGGCAGGGATACCCTTGGCCTGACTGATGTGCAATTGGACTGGAGGGCATCCCAGGCCGCCCTGGACCTGTGGGCGTGCTAGCGGGGAAATGGGTGGAGTTGACCAAATTGGCCCAAAATGGACCAAATCTCAAAGGGGGTCCCCCATGGATTTTTAGTGGAAATCCCAAGGTCAGCGATTTGGTCCAAACTTCTCCCACAAGGAGAGGGTCGGCTACAGTGCACAGGAACGTTGAAATCAGACCGCTGAGACCAAGGGGGTGGGGGTGAGACCCCTCCAAAGGTGGGCCTTTTGGCCCAGTAATGCCCTTTAGGCCTGTGGCAGGGATACCCTTGGCCTGACTGATGTGCAATTGGACTGGAGGGCATCCCAGGCCGCCCTGGACCTGTGGGCGTGCTAGCGGGGAAATGGGTGGAGTTGACCAAATTGGCCCAAAATGGACCAAATCTCAAAGGGGGTCCCCCATGGATTTTGAGTGGAAATCCCAAGGTCAGCGATTTGGTCCAAACTTCTCCCACAAGGAGAGGGTCGGCTACAGTGCACAGGAACGTTGAAATCAGACCGCTGAGACCAAGGGGGTGGGGGTGAGACCCCTCCAAAGGTGGGCCTTTTGGCCCAGCAATGCCCTTTAGGCCTGTGGCAGGGATACCCTTGGGCTGACTGATGTGCAATTGGACTGGAGGGCATCCCAGGCCGCCCTGGACCTGTGGGCGTGCTAGCGGGGAAATGGGTGGAGTTGACCAAATTGGCCCAAAATGGACCAAATCTCAAAGGGGGTCCCCCATGGATTTTGAGTGGAAATCCCAAGGTCAGCGATTTGGTCCAAACTTCTCCCACAAGGAGAGGGTCGGCTACAGTGCACAGGAACGTTGAAATCAGACCGCTGAGACCAAGGGGGTGGGGGTGAGACCCCTCCAAAGGTGGGCCTTTTGGCCCAGTAATGCCCTTTAGGCCTGTGGCAGGGATACCCTTGGCCTGACTGATGTGCAATTGGACTGGAGGGCATCCCAGGCCGCCCTGGACCTGTGGGCGTGCTAGCGGGGAAATGGGTGGAGTTGACCAAATTGGCCCAAAATGGACCAAATCTCAAAGGGGGTCCCCCATGGATTTTTAGTGGAAATCCCAAGGTCAGCGATTTGGTCCAAACTTCTCCCACAAGGAGAGGGTCGGCTACAGTGCACAGGAACGTTGAAATCAGACCGCTGAGACCAAGGGGGTGGGGGTGAGACCCCTCCAAAGGTGGGCCTTTTGGCCCAGTAATGCCCTTTAGGCCTGTGGCAGGGATACCCTTGGCCTGACTGATGTGCAATTGGACTGGAGGGCATCCCAGGCCGCCCTGGACCTGTGGGCGTGCTAGCGGGGAAATGGGTGGAGTTGACCAAATTGGCCCAAAATGGACCAAATCTCAAAGGGGGTCCCCCATGGATTTTTAGTGGAAATCCCAAGGTCAGCGATTTGGTCCAAACTTCTCCCACAAGGAGAGGGTCGGCTACAGTGCACAGGAACGTTGAAATCAGACCGCTGAGACCAAGGGGGTGGGGGTGAGACCCCTCCAAAGGTGGGCCTTTTGGCCCAGTAATGCCCTTTAGGCCTGTGGCAGGGATACCCTTGGCCTGACTGATGTGCAATTGGACTGGAGGGCATCCCAGGCCGCCCTGGACCTGTGGGCGTGCTAGCGGGGAAATGGGTGGAGTTGACCAAATTGGCCCAAAATGGACCAAATCTCAAAGGGGGTCCCCCATGGATTTTTAGTGGAAATCCCAAGGTCAGCGATTTGGTCCAAACTTCTCCCACAAGGAGAGGGTCGGCTACAGTGCACAGGAACGTTGAAATCAGACCGCTGAGACCAAGGGGGTGGGGGTGAGACCCCTCCAAAGGTGGGCCTTTTGGCCCAGTAATGCCCTTTAGGCCTGTGGCAGGGATACCCTTGGCCTGACTGATGTGCAATTGGACTGGAGGGCATCCCAGGCCGCCCTGGACCTGTGGGCGTGCTAGCGGGGAAATGGGTGGAGTTGACCAAATTGGCCCAAAATGGACCAAATCTCAAAGGGGGTCCCCCATGGATTTTTAGTGGAAATCCCAAGGTCAGCGATTTGGTCCAAACTTCTCCCACAAGGAGAGGGTCGGCTACAGTGCACAGGAACGTTGAAATCAGACCGCTGAGACCAAGGGGGTGGGGGTGAGACCCCTCCAAAGGTGGGCCTTTTGGCCCAGTAATGCCCTTTAGGCCTGTGGCAGGGATACCCTTGGCCTGACTGATGTGCAATTGGACTGGAGGGCATCCCAGGCCGCCCTGGACCTGTGGGCGTGCTAGCGGGGAAATGGGTGGAGTTGACCAAATTGGCCCAAAATGGACCAAATCTCAAAGGGGGTCCCCCATGGATTTTTAGTGGAAATCCCAAGGTCAGCGATTTGGTCCAAACTTCTCCCACAAGGAGAGGGTCGGCTACAGTGCACAGGAACGTTGAAATCAGACCGCTGAGACCAAGGGGGTGGGGGTGAGACCCCTCCAAAGGTGGGCCTTTTGGCCCAGTAATGCCCTTTAGGCCTGTGGCAGGGATACCCTTGGCCTGACTGATGTGCAATTGGACTGGAGGGCATCCCAGGCCGCCCTGGACCTGTGGGCGTGCTAGCGGGGAAATGGGTGGAGTTGACCAAATTGGCCCAAAATGGACCAAATCTCAAAGGGGGTCCCCCATGGATTTTTAGTGGAAATCCCAAGGTCAGCGATTTGGTCCAAACTTCTCCCACAAGGAGAGGGTCGGCTACAGTGCACAGGAACGTTGAAATCAGACCGCTGAGACCAAGGGGGTGGGGGTGAGACCCCTCCAAAGGTGGGCCTTTTGGCCCAGTAATGCCCTTTAGGCCTGTGGCAGGGATACCCTTGGCCTGACTGATGTGCAATTGGACTGGAGGGCATCCCAGGCCGCCCTGGACCTGTGGGCGTGCTAGCGGGGAAATGGGTGGAGTTGACCAAATTGGCCCAAAATGGACCAAATCTCAAAGGGGGTCCCCCATGGATTTTTAGTGGAAATCCCAAGGTCAGCGATTTGGTCCAAACTTCTCCCACAAGGAGAGGGTCGGCTACAGTGCACAGGAACGTTGAAATCAGACCGCTGAGACCAAGGGGGTGGGGGTGAGACCCCTCCAAAGGTGGGCCTTTTGGCCCAGTAATGCCCTTTAGGCCTGTGGCAGGGATACCCTTGGCCTGACTGATGTGCAATTGGACTGGAGGGCATCCCAGGCCGCCCTGGACCTGTGGGCGTGCTAGCGGGGAAATGGGTGGAGTTGACCAAATTGGCCCAAAATGGACCAAATCTCAAAGGGGGTCCCCCATGGATTTTTAGTGGAAATCCCAAGGTCAGCGATTTGGTCCAAACTTCTCCCACAAGGAGAGGGTCGGCTACAGTGCACAGGAACGTTGAAATCAGACCGCTGAGACCAAGGGGGTGGGGGTGAGACCCCTCCAAAGGTGGGCCTTTTGGCCCAGTAATGCCCTTTAGGCCTGTGGCAGGGATACCCTTGGCCTGACTGATGTGCAATTGGACTGGAGGGCATCCCAGGCCGCCCTGGACCTGTGGGCGTGCTAGCGGGGAAATGGGTGGAGTTGACCAAATTGGCCCAAAATGGACCAAATCTCAAAGGGGGTCCCCCATGGATTTTTAGTGGAAATCCCAAGGTCAGCGATTTGGTCCAAACTTCTCCCACAAGGAGAGGGTCGGCTACAGTGCACAGGAACGTTGAAATCAGACCGCTGAGACCAAGGGGGTGGGGGTGAGACCCCTCCAAAGGTGGGCCTTTTGGCCCAGTAATGCCCTTTAGGCCTGTGGCAGGGATACCCTTGGCCTGACTGATGTGCAATTGGACTGGAGGGCATCCCAGGCCGCCCTGGACCTGTGGGCGTGCTAGCGGGGAAATGGGTGGAGTTGACCAAATTGGCCCAAAATGGACCAAATCTCAAAGGGGGTCCCCCATGGATTTTTAGTGGAAATCCCAAGGTCAGCGATTTGGTCCAAACTTCTCCCACAAGGAGAGGGTCGGCTACAGTGCACAGGAACGTTGAAATCAGACCGCTGAGACCAAGGGGGTGGGGGTGAGACCCCTCCAAAGGTGGGCCTTTTGGCCCAGTAATGCCCTTTAGGCCTGTGGCAGGGATACCCTTGGCCTGACTGATGTGCAATTGGACTGGAGGGCATCCCAGGCCGCCCTGGACCTGTGGGCGTGCTAGCGGGGAAATGGGTGGAGTTGACCAAATTGGCCCAAAATGGACCAAATCTCAAAGGGGGTCCCCCATGGATTTTTAGTGGAAATCCCAAGGTCAGCGATTTGGTCCAAACTTCTCCCACAAGGAGAGGGTCGGCTACAGTGCACAGGAACGTTGAAATCAGACCGCTGAGACCAAGGGGGTGGGGGTGAGACCCCTCCAAAGGTGGGCCTTTTGGCCCAGTAATGCCCTTTAGGCCTGTGGCAGGGATACCCTTGGCCTGACTGATGTGCAATTGGACTGGAGGGCATCCCAGGCCGCCCTGGACCTGTGGGCGTGCTAGCGGGGAAATGGGTGGAGTTGACCAAATTGGCCCAAAATGGACCAAATCTCAAAGGGGGTCCCCCATGGATTTTTAGTGGAAATCCCAAGGTCAGCGATTTGGTCCAAACTTCTCCCACAAGGAGAGGGTCGGCTACAGTGCACAGGAACGTTGAAATCAGACCGCTGAGACCAAGGGGGTGGGGGTGAGACCCCTCCAAAGGTGGGCCTTTTGGCCCAG
Organism: Oratosquilla oratoria; assembly: GCF_046742065.1. NCBI lineage: Eukaryota > Metazoa > Arthropoda > Malacostraca > Stomatopoda > Squillidae > Oratosquilla > Oratosquilla oratoria. Next base: position 1,623,265 of record NC_134809.1, read on the forward strand.
TAATGCCCTTTAGGCCTGTGGCAGGGATACCCTTGGCCTGACTGATGTGCAATTGGACTGGAGGGCATCCCAGGCCGCCCTGGACCTGTGGGCGTGCTAGCGGGGAAATGGGTGGAGTTGACCAAATTGGCCCAAAATGGACCAAATCTCAAAGGGGGTCCCCCATGGATTTTTAGTGGAAATCCCAAGGTCAGCGATTTGGTCCAAACTTCTCCCACAAGGAGAGGGTCGGCTACAGTGCACAGGAACGTTGAAATCAGACCGCTGAGACCAAGGGGGTGGGGGTGAGACCCCTCCAAAGGTGGGCCTTTTGGCCCAGTAATGCCCTTTAGGCCTGTGGCAGGGATACCCTTGGCCTGACTGATGTGCAATTGGACTGGAGGGCATCCCAGGCCGCCCTGGACCTGTGGGCGTGCTAGCGGGGAAATGGGTGGAGTTGACCAAATTGGCCCAAAATGGACCAAATCTCAAAGGGGGTCCCCCATGGATTTTTAGTGGAAATCCCAAGGTCAGCGATTTGGTCCAAACTTCTCCCACAAGGAGAGGGTCGGCTACAGTGCACAGGAACGTTGAAATCAGACCGCTGAGACCAAGGGGGTGGGGGTGAGACCCCTCCAAAGGTGGGCCTTTTGGCCCAGTAATGCCCTTTAGGCCTGTGGCAGGGATACCCTTGGCCTGACTGATGTGCAATTGGACTGGAGGGCATCCCAGGCCGCCCTGGACCTGTGGGCGTGCTAGCGGGGAAATGGGTGGAGTTGACCAAATTGGCCCAAAATGGACCAAATCTCAAAGGGGGTCCCCCATGGATTTTTAGTGGAAATCCCAAGGTCAGCGATTTGGTCCAAACTTCTCCCACAAGGAGAGGGTCGGCTACAGTGCACAGGAACGTTGAAATCAGACCGCTGAGACCAAGGGGTGGGGGTGAGACCCCTCCAAAGGTGGGCCTTTTGGCCCAGTAATGCCCTTTAGGCCTGTGGCAGGGATACCCTTGGCCTGACTGATGTGCAATTGGACTGGAGGGCATCCCAGGCCGCCCTGGACCTGTGGGCGTGCTAGCGGGGAAATGGGTGGAGTTGACCAAATTGGCCCAAAATGGACCAAATCTCAAAGGGGGTCCCCCATGGATTTTTAGTGGAAATCCCAAGGTCAGCGATTTGGTCCAAACTTCTCCCACAAGGAGAGGGTCGGCTACAGTGCACAGGAACGTTGAAATCAGACCGCTGAGACCAAGGGGGCGGGGGGTGAGACCCCTCCAAAGGTGGGCCTTTTGGCCCAGTAATGCCCTTTAGGCCTGTGGCAGGGATACCCTTGGCCTGACTGATGTGCAATTGGACTGGAGGGCATCCCAGGCCGCCCTGGACCTGTGGGCGTGCTAGCGGGGAAATGGGTGGAGTTGACCAAATTGGCCCAAAATGGACCAAATCTCAAAGGGGGTCCCCATGGATTTTTAGTGGAAATCCCAAGGTCAGCGATTTGGTCCAAACTTCTCCCACAAGGAGAGGGTCGGCTACAGTGCACAGGAACGTTGAAATCAGACCGCTGAGACCAAGGGGGTGGGGGTGAGACCCCTCCAAAGGTGGGCCTTTTGGCCCAGTAATGCCCTTTAGGCCTGTGGCAGGGATACCCTTGGCCTGACTGATGTGCAATTGGACTGGAGGGCATCCCAGGCCGCCCTGGACCTGTGGGCGTGCTAGCGGGGAAATGGGTGGAGTTGACCAAATTGGCCCAAAATGGACCAAATCTCAAAGGGGGTCCCCCATGGATTTTTAGTGGAAATCCCAAGGTCAGCGATTTGGTCCAAACTTCTCCCACAAGGAGAGGGTCGGCTACAGTGCACAGGAACGTTGAAATCAGACCGCTGAGACCAAGGGGGTGGGGGTGAGACCCCTCCAAAGGTGGGCCTTTTGGCCCAGTAATGCCCTTTAGGCCTGTGGCAGGGATACCCTTGGCCTGACTGATGTGCAATTGGACTGGAGGGCATCCCAGGCCGCCCTGGACCTGTGGGCGTGCTAGCGGGGAAATGGGTGGAGTTGACCAAATTGGCCCAAAATGGACCAAATCTCAAAGGGGTCCCCCATGGATTTTTAGTGGAAATCCCAAGGTCAGCGATTTGGTCCAAACTTCTCCCACAAGGAGAGGGTCGGCTACAGTGCACAGGAACGTTGAAATCAGACCGCTGAGACCAAGGGGGTGGGGGTGAGACCCCTCCAAAGGTGGGCCTTTTGGCCCAGTAATGCCCTTTAGGCCTGTGGCAGGGATACCCTTGGCCTGACTGATGTGCAATTGGACTGGAGGGCATCCCAGGCCGCCCTGGACCTGTGGGCGTGCTAGCGGGGAAATGGGTGGAGTTGACCAAATTGGCCCAAAATGGACCAAATCTCAAAGGGGGTCCCCCATGGATTTTTAGTGGAAATCCCAAGGTCAGCGATTTGGTCCAAACTTCTCCCACAAGGAGAGGGTCGGCTACAGTGCACAGGAACGTTGAAATCAGACCGCTGAGACCAAGGGGGTGGGGGTGAGACCCCTCCAAAGGTGGGCCTTTTGGCCCAGCAATGCCCTTTAGGCCTGTGGCAGGGATACCCTTGGGCTGACTGATGTGCAATTGGACTGGAGGGCATCCCAGGCCGCCCTGGACCTGTGGGCGTGCTAGCGGGGAAATGGGTGGAGTTGACCAAATTGGCCCAAAATGGACCAAATCTCAAAGGGGGTCCCCCATGGATTTTGAGTGGAAATCCCAAGGTCAGCGATTTGGTCCAAACTTCTCCCACAAGGAGAGGGTCGGCTACAGTGCACAGGAACGTTGAAATCAGACCGCTGAGACCAAGGGGGTGGGGGTGAGACCCCTCCAAAGGTGGGCCTTTTGGCCCAGTAATGCCCTTTAGGCCTGTGGCAGGGATACCCTTGGCCTGACTGATGTGCAATTGGACTGGAGGGCATCCCAGGCCGCCCTGGACCTGTGGGCGTGCTAGCGGGGAAATGGGTGGAGTTGACCAAATTGGCCCAAAATGGACCAAATCTCAAAGGGGGTCCCCCATGGATTTTTAGTGGAAATCCCAAGGTCAGCGATTTGGTCCAAACTTCTCCCACAAGGGGTCGGGTCCCTACAGGAACGTTGAAATCAGACCAAGACCAAGGGGGTGGGGGTGAGACCACCCTCCAAAGTGGGCCTTTTGGCCCCAGTAATTGCCTTTAGGCCTTTCACCCCCTGATGTGCAATTGGATACCTGGGCATCCCAGGCCCCTGACCTGTGGGTCGTGCTAGCGGGGAAATGGGTGGAGTTGACCAAATTGGCCCAAAATGGACCAAATCTCAAAGGGGGTCCCAAATTTTTAGTGGAAATCACAACTACACAGATTTGGTCCAAACTTCTCCCACAAGGAGAGGGTCGGCTACAGTGCACAGGAACGTTGAAATCAGACCGCTGAGACCAAGGGGGTGGGGGTGAGACCCCTCCAAAGGTGGGCCTTTTGGCCCAGTAATGCCCTTTAGGCCTGTGGCAGGGATACCCTTGGCCTGACTGATGTGCAATTGGACTGGAGGGCATCCCAGGCCGCCCTGGACCTGTGGGCGTGCTAGCGGGGAAATGGGTGGAGTTGACCAAATTGGCCCAAAATGGACCAAATCTCAAAGGGGGTCCCCCATGGATTTTTTGTGGAAATCCCTAGGTCAGCGATTTGGTCCAAACTTCTCCCACAAGGAGAGGGTCGGCTACAGTGCACAGGAACGTTGAAATCAGACCGCTGAGACCAAGGGGGTGGGGGTGAGACCCCTCCAAAGGTGGGCCTTTTTGCCCAGCAATGCCCTTTAGGCCTGTGGCAGGGATACCCTTGGCCTGACTGATGTGCAATTGGACTGGAGGGCATCCCAGGCCGCCCTGGACCTGTGGGCGTGCTAGCGGGGAAATGGGTGGAGTTGACCAAATTGGCCCAAAATGGACCAAATCTCAAAGGGGGTCCCCCATGGATTTTTAGTGGAAATCCCAAGGTCAGCGATTTGGTCCAAACTTCTCCCACAAGGAGAGGGTCGGCTACAGTGCACAGGAACGTTGAAATCAGACCGCTGAGACCAAGGGGGTGGGGGTGAGACCCCTCCAAAGGTGGGCCTTTTGGCCCAGTAATGCCCTTTAGGTCTGTGGCAGGGATACCCTTGGCCTGACTGATGTGCAATTGGACTGGAGGGCATCCCAGGCCGCCTTGGACCTGTGGGCGTGCTAGCGGGGAAATGGGTGGAGTTGACCAAATTGGCCCAAAATGGACCAAATCTCAAAGGGGGTCCCCCATGGATTTTTAGTGGAAATCCCAAGGTCAGCGATTTGGTCCAAACTTCTCCCACAAGGAGAGGGTCGGCTACAGTGCACAGGAACGTTGAAATCAGACCGCTGAGACCAAGGGGGGTGGGGGTGAGACCCCTCCAAAGGTGGGCCTTTTGGCCCAGCAATGCCCTTTAGGCCTGTGGCAGGGATACCCTTGGCCTGACTGATGTGCAATTGGACTGGAGGGCATCCCAGGCCGCCCTGGACCTGCGGGCGTGCTAGCGGGGAAATGGGTGGAGTTGACCAAATTGGCCCAAAATGGACCAAATCTCAAAGGGGGTCCCCCATGGATTTTTAGTGGAAATCCCAAGGTCAGCGATTTGGTCCAAACTTCTCCCACAAGGAGAGGGTCGGCTACAGTGCACAGGAACGTTGAAATCAGACCGCTGAGACCAAGGGGGTGGGGGTGAGACCCCTCCAAAGGTGGGCCTTTTGGCCCAGTAATGCCCTTTAGGCCTGTGGCAGGGATACCCTTTGCCTGACTGATGTGCAATTGGACTGGAGGGCATCCCAGGCCGCCCTGGACCTGTGGGCGTGCTAGCGGGGAAATGGGTGGAGTTGACCAAATTGGCCCAAAATGGACCAAATCTCAAAGGGGGTCCCCCATGGATTTTTAGTGGAAATCCCAAGGTCAGCGATTTGGTCCAAACTTCTCCCACAAGGAGAGGGTCGGCTACAGTGCACAGGAACGTTGAAATCAGACCGCTGAGACCATGGGGGTGGGGGTGAGACCCCTCCAAAGGTGGGCCTTTTGGCCCAGTAATGCCCTTTAGGCCTGTGGCAGGGATACCCTTGGCCTGACTGATGTGCAATTGGACTGGATGGCATCCCAGGCCGCCCTGGACCTGTGGGCGTGCTAGCGGGGAAATGGGTGGAGTTGACCAAATTGGCCCAAACTTCTCCCACACAAGGAAAAAAAGAGGAACGTCGGCCCACAGGGTCACAGCATCGAGAAATCAGAATCAACCATCAAATCTAAATTGAATATATATTGTTCTTTAAATTCAACCACCAAATCGAACTTGCATGAAAATGAAGTATAAAGCGCCCCTTGCCTCCATACTACTCTCTCCAACTTGCACATCTGCAACCCGCTTTCCTTTCGGAAGGATCAGAGGTGCCACCTCAATTCTAGTGTACCTAGCCTCCACCGGACCGTAATCAATAGTCTTTATGCGTGGCCGTGTGGACTAGTACTGAATTGGGGGAGGAAGGACTAGCATGTGGTTGGTTATTAGTAGTTCATCACCGCCTGAACCTGATTGTATACAATTGCTTAATGCGCACTCGGCAATTGTAATTCATTTTCAAACTTGGATGACCCCTCGAGGGAGCTACCTCTATGCAGGACTCTAACTGGAACCTGTGGGCTTAATAGGTCTCGGTCTTAGTCCGCTTGGCCATGGGGTTGCCCCAAACGTTACTTGATATCTGGAGAACTTAATACGATGGTAGAAAATGAAAGAAAAAAGTTCTGTGTAATTTTGACCTTAGATCAATTTTTGGAATCTTCTCCTTGAATCTAGTTGATTCTCCTTCTCCTCCTCCTATTTTTGCCCTCCACTGATAGATTAATGCAAAAGAGTTTGTACCGCAGCATGGGAATCGAACCTAAGTTCTTATAGCAGTTTGCTAGTAATTATTTCTTACTTACTTCCGTTTTGAAGATGGACGTATGTTATGTCCCTCCATTTTCTGTTGATTAGTGAATGGGTAACTATACTCTTAGGACAGGTCACGGAAAAAAGTTGAAAATTTAGAATACAGAAAATGAATTTGAAGGAGAATGAAATAATATAAAAATGGATACAAAATGTCAACAACGATATGTCTAAAATTCCATTGTAAAATTGTAACAAGACCATTCTTAACCCCTTTCAGACATGAGAAATGAGTCTATCTCAAGAAACGGTTAGATCCTAATGATAATCAAGAGAGAAAATATCATGGAGATGCGCGTAAAAGTTTGTTCTCCATGATATAAGATGTTTCGCAAATTATCTTTAAGCCGTTTTAAGGACATGGAATAAATCAGTGGTATGGACAAGAAACGCGTTGAATGAATGCTAATTACAATAGGTTAAATAAGGAGGGGAAAAATTTCATTGCCAAATTTGTAAGATTATTTTTGAACCGTTGTAAGACATGAAAAATGTCAGAAACAGTACTACAAGGTTAACCCCTAAGATATTCCCGTCAAGAAAATCCAAACCAAAATGTGGGATATGTAATATTAGAAGTCTCAAAGCCTCAGAAGGCACTGTGAAAGAAAGAAAAAAAATTCAGAACCTGATATCTAAAACATGACCATGTAAATACGATGATAGTTCGGGAAGGTTTGTCGAGGAGGTCAATTATGAGTTTATGTGTTATTCCGATATTAGTTAAAAAAACAATAGATGGGAAAAACTTTTGATTCATGAGTATGGTGGATGTTATAGAAAAGAGAGTCGAAGAAGCTACAATTGGAAAGGTTTTGAAATTTATGTCTTTGTCTGAAAGTTTGGTTTTACAAAGAAAGGTTAGGAGATGAGTGCAGATGAATTGAAGAGCCCTGGATGAGAGTGGCGAGATGAAAGGCGATGGACTGATCTTTGAGAAATAAAAAGTGTAGTGCTAGATATGATTGGTAAATTAGAAAATAAGATTGATCAATTTACAAGAGAGGGCTCAGGTTGGATTAATTGAGAAGATTTCAATTTTGAAAAAAAAATAGCAAAATACGACATGATTGAATAAGGTGTAGCTTTTTTTTTTTTTTAGTTAAAATATTATGAAAGTTCCAAATAAATATCAAAAAAGACAAAATATACAACTAGGGAATATTCAAAAAATGAGGATGAAGAGATGTTTGTAATGGTGCAGTAGCCCGGTGAGATTGCTTTGACGAAAAGGACAAAGAGAGGAATTAGTAAAGACCAGTTAAGGCTGCTGATCATCTACATGACCGATTTGGAGTGGAATAGAATTGGCACGTGAAAAATAGATAAGATGACCCATATTTGAAAAGAACTAATCCCCAATGAGGACGTCAGTGTCTTTGCCTTCTGATAATGATAAAAATAAAAGTGGTGCTATTCTATAAAGAATTACAAAAAGTGAAAAAAGATCAAGATGTACAAGCTTGTGTATATGTCCGAGGAAGAAAATAATGACTATGTAATTGGATGGAACGATTTGAGTCAATTTATCACTAAAAGTCCTAATGGACGAGTTTTTGCCTTGTTGATTACTGTCTGGATCCTCGTGTCTGAAAGAAGGAGGTACTTGTTAAGATTAAGGTGAATGTTCCCCGAGTCCATAAAGCTGTTAGGAATGGAGGTTGTAGAGGGACCTATTGTTTTTAGATCATTGTATATAAGCTAGAAAGATCCTTTTCGTAATATATAGCGATTGTGATGAAAGTACTGTTGAAAGAATAAAAAGAAGACCGCCAAATGGTGAAGGAATCTTATACCTTGTATACGCAATAAGACGAGCCTAATTGATTTGGTTGCTACACAAAATGGTGGGTTGATAAAGACTGAAAGTTTACAGAAGATACAGGTGAGGATACAGGAATGAAATTTGTAGAGTATTTAGTTGAGGAATTGAAAGGTATATACAATATGATGTGTTATAGGGAACCGTGAATGAGACGATTTTGAAATGGCCCTTCTACTACTGACTGCGTGGAAGAAGACTCCTAGCCGATATACATCCGTACAAGCAAAGACGTATATAGGAAAGACTGGAAGGGACGGAAAAGTGTATAAATAGCCTAAGTGATTACTGATGAGTTTTTAATTACTTGAATGAACGCTAGAGATTGCTGGTGCATGAATTGGAAAGAATTAGCGGGGTTTTTTGAAATGGAGTGCATGTTTTAACTTTTGAGCCATCCGTCACTTGGAAGACATGGTTAGTTCAAAGGGTGGAAAAGTTCTGATCGTGAATTGATGTACCATCGGCTTCCTGACGAAGCACAAAGGTAAGTGTACAGTAAAGTGGCAAGAGTAAGTATCATAGAACATGATAAGTGTCATAATTGTTGATAAGGTAAAAATGTAAATAAAGATTGTGTTCTTTTTGATAGATGTTCAACAAGTGGATATAGTAACCGGTATATCAAATTATTAAGGAAGAAAAGAACCTACAGAAGGAAAATAAAGTCAAAGGAATATGGTAGCCATGATTTTTGTGAGCGGCAATATGCATGATGAAGCCGTTTGTCGCTCAATGCATACCCAGATGAAAATTTGCCTGGTGAGGTGAATGGAGTTTGATATATTCATTTGAATGATAAGATTACAATAATACATATTTGTTTGGTAAGAAGTAATGATTTGCATTATGCATTGTATTATGTATCAGATCCAGCACAAGCAGATGAGCCCGAAATAAGCAGTATGGATGCAGGTAAGTGGTTGATGAATGTGAAAATAGTATAGCACAGTTGTGAGATGAATTGAAAATGACTTTATTTTATGAGGACATTGCATTGGAAAGAAAACCTTGCTTGTCTGTATAATATGATATATTTGTGTAATTACTTTAAAGTTGAAGATTATTTATAATATTCTTTCATTGCCATTAGGTAATTTTTGTACTTGCACAACACCTATTTGAATTTGAAAATTCCAAAAGTAAATTGTGAGCATAGATACACTACATACATTATCAGTTTATAAGAGTACAAAACAGGCCCATATATTAGTTGGATACTGCTTGTACTTTGCATTAGCAGGAAATTGAAATGGGAAAAAGTTGTCAAGTTGATTGGATGAGAAGTTTGGTTAGTACTGCAGCATTTGTAAGCATTGCATAATTGTAAAAAAGAGTATGGCCTGTAAATGATAAAAACGAGTATGGAAGATATGTCAAATTGCAAGAAGAGATATTAGTAGGACAAATGAGTCCAGAGTTATATAGATGTTTTATAGACCTGTTTGACACGTTTTTGGGCATAAATGTGATAATCCGTGATAAGAATACGAAATTGTTGTGGTAGGTGCTCGGGGATGGCATACACCCATGAAGACTCCTGGAGGTAGAGAGAGATTGCTTGAGTTTTGGGCGTCAGTCTAAGGAAGATAAAGTCATCTGTTTATAAAATGACTTAGTAGTATTTAATAAAGATATATGAATGAAGTTATAAGTGAGTTTTAGATTTATTCACTTGCACCTGTTACAGATGAAATAGTGGAGTTGGATGGAATGTGTCATGGGGGTATATGGAGATGTGCCCCCCATGAAGCTGTAGGACATATTGTAATTAGAGTATTTGACATTGGCACTAATATTTCTTGAAAATGAGGTGTTAATGTGAAAAGATGGAAAAGTATTAAAGAAAATGGCTGGTGATTGGCATATCATGTAGATGATGTAGATTGTCTGGCGCTGACATTGGTTAAAAATGCACGTCTAATGACATAAGATTGAGCAACTTAAGAGGTACTTTGAGATCATGTACAGCAGTGCATTTCTCCTGATGAGCTGAAGAATCAGTAAATGGTAGGTATATTGACAAATTTCTTGATTGGCACATATTTATATTCCTATTAAAGTCATATTATTTATGATCAAAATGAAGTAGGTTTTGTGCTACCAACATGAGGACTTGAAAAAAATGGATACTTTAGGTAAAAGTTAGGAACGAGGACAGCTTTTACCTCAAAGTCCCCTAACTGCAATTTACAATCATTGGGAATTGAGTCCTGTCAGTAATTTTGAAAATAATTGATTGACAAGAGTACTATATATTATTTAGAATATTTTAGATTAGTTTTGAATGTTTTTGCCAGTGAAATTACAGGAGCTACATGACAAGCAAGACATGTTTTGGAGGAAGTTTGGAGAAGTGTTGTCCCTGTTGTGGTAAAGACTAAATTTGGCTATTTGCCTTTCTTTAAAGGTATGTAAGTATGCATTTTATAATTGAGAAACATTACTATGAAATTGCTGTTTTGCTAACAAGAAGAAATAGTACCAGTGCATTAAGGAAAGGGCTATATTTTTGTTTTCATTCTTTTGCAGTAGAGATGTCTAGACAAAAGTGTATTTGCAGATACTGGTGGAAGAGGAAGTAGAGGAAGTGAATATCCAAGACTGGTAGGTTAAAACTCATATTAAGTATAATGGTAGTCCCTAAAGACAAGAAAATGAAAGTATGATATTATTTCTTAAGTAAGAATGATTGTGTTTACTAATTGTAACTTGCCAAATATTGAATTAATCAAAAAGACACTATGAGAGCCTGATTATAATGTTATTTCATCATTGAATAGATGATGATTGCTGCTAAAGAAAAAGTTGGGAAGGTGCTCCTGAAATTGATTGTGCAACCGCCCCTCTTAGCTCAAATGGTAATAAGAGTAAGTAAAATGGAAAGTTTCAGTATGGTAGTCGTTGATATTTTCTTGACTTTCTCTTTGTTGCTCATTACCTACAAAGTTCATATGTACTTTGTCTGTATAGATGTTCTTTAAAACTTGATACTTGTGACAAAAGCATTTTTCTTGTACTTGCAATCCCCCCAATCTGTAAGGAAATAAAAGGAGATAAGATATATTTTCTTAACAAGGAAAAGATTGAAATAGTACTGTTTGCAATGACGTATATGTAAATAGACTGATAAGTAAGGTAGTTTCATCTTGACTTTTCTTTTTTCGCCCTCAATTGACTGGGGAACTCTGTTTGACAATGACAGATGTAGTAATTGATCTGTTTTTATTTATGAAGGCATGTTAAGGTTTGTGTAAATGTTGAAGCCATGCACGTGTTTGCTTTATAATTTGAGCTGAATAGGTTTGCTTTATTCTGTGTCATTGAATTATTGATACTGATTATTTGATTTTGACAATTTATTTCTTTTAGAAATGCATGAATTTTGTGCTCTGTGGACTGGTGCTTATACAAGCTTATAATTAAGTTTGAAATATGTGACGAATTCATTGATTGATTTGACACCGTGTTATTATAAATATGGTGTAATGAATGACATTTATGCTTTATTTTTTTTTGTTAAGTTGTTTTGTTTTTCTTGCTTTTGCATGACTTGCTGTTTGATATGTGTTGGTGTTTTTAATTCTCTCTGTGCTCTGATCTGTTGGTAATCTTTGGCAGTTTAGAGGTAAATAAACCTTTATGTTAAGTTTTAGATATGTGATCTTTGGAATGAAGAAAATGATTAAATAAAAGCTAAGCTTTGATTTGGCCCATAATACAACATATAAACCCCATGAAGACGAATAATTAAGAAATTGATAAGTACATAAATGAAATAAGAGAATTAATGTATAATGTGGTGTTGTGTGTGTGTGTGTGTATGTATCTGTGGATATATATGTATATGTGTCATATAATATATATATATACTGTTACATAACCTCTCTAAAGTACCAACAGGTTCACTGGCCTTGTGAATGCCAGAAGTTTGTAAACATGAAAGGAACCCTTTAGACCCTATGTCTAATTACGGGTTCAAACGGTCAAAAGAACTGAATAAGGTCCGCCACCCCGTCCGTCGGACACCGGGGAAAGCAAATCAAACTAACTTAAAGAACATATAATTAAATAACTTATAAGTATGAAGATTTAATACAAGTAAAATGACGGAAATAATATAACAAAGACACAATTACAAATTAAACAAACATGATTTTACATAATACATCTGACATCTGATAATACATTTGACTTTACACAAAAAGCATCAAGTTGGAAGGTTTGTTTAACGGGATTGAATAGACGTAAGACCGGGTGACAGATCCACCAAACATTCATGACATATAAGCAAATCCTAAGCCCAAGGCAACTCAATTACCCAGTGGGGGGCCGTCGCGCTTCACTTATATAAGGCACTACAACGCTAAGTCCTAGTACATCTGGCTTTAGCTTCTATATTACGGGAAAAGGGTAACTCAACCTGAAAGGCTGGCATTTTGAATCTGACCCGTGGAGTAGGTTTAAGCAGGGTCTGGACAATCGTAATAGACACGTTGGATACTACAAGGGGGGCGGGATTTACCTAGCATGACGATCCCTACATTGTTTTACACGGAAATACAAAGGAAATAAATTTTTACGTCACGAGCTTGTGACGTAGCGAAGACGCAATGCGCAATGGACACTTGAATAATCAATCATTACTAAAAACAATCAATATATTAATAGAAACTAATACCATAGTTACATTAATAAGATACATACAATACATAATATAAGAAAATCACCTTACTGGTTACATAGTTGTACATAACCAACAGCAAGCATCAATACGATACACACGTAACATGAGATTTCCTCGAAACTATAACAATTACATATTTGGCACGTATACATCGCAGATGTAACAATAACATATATCTATGTGTGAGTGTATATATATTCTTTTTCTTTATGAAAATTTTCACAGGTATGGAAAAATATGATAAGATATTGTAAATGTCACAGTTATGTGAAAGCCACATACATTAGGTTCACATAGTGTATGTAAATGATCATATAAAACTTTATTTAGGTTTGTTTGATATAATATAATTAGGTTAAGTTCGTGTAGACGTCTAACTTATCTACCCATAATCCTCACCATTCCAACTCACATCATCTCAAATATATATTTTTCTCTGAACGTATTTACCTAAACGTTCTCCACTTTTATTTAGGTTGTTAGGTTTGCTTCTATCTGGAACTCAACTTCCCCCTAGATTTGGACTGAGTTTCCCACACTCATTACGTTAACTCAGGCCAAACCCAAGCGAGCAACCCATGACAATTTTGGTTAGGCCTGCCAAGGGATGGTTATGTAATCTATATCTACGTGAAATAGGTTAGTGACAGGTTGAGTTAGGTTAGGTTAGGTTAGGTTAGGATTAGGTTAGGATAGGTTAGGTTAGGTTCGTTAAGGTTAAGGTAAGGTTAGGTTAGGTTTTAGGAAGTTTAGGTTAGGTTAGGTTAGGTTAGGTTAGGTTAGTTAGGTTAGGTTAGGTAAGGTTAGGTTAGGTTAGGTTTTTTTTTTTTATTTATGTTTTGGTTAGGTTAGGTTAGGATAGGTTAGTAGGTTAGTTAGGTTAGGTTAGGTAGGGTTGGGTTGGGATTAGGTTAGGTTAGGTTAGTTTTAGGTTAGGTTAGGTTAGGTTAGGTTAGGTTAAGATAGGTTAGGGTAGGTTAGGTTAGGTTAGGTTAGGTTAGGTTAGGTTTAGGTTAGGTTAGAGCGTTAGGTTAGGTTAGATTAGGTTAGGTTAGGTTAATTAAGGTTAGGTTAAGGTTAGGATAGGTTAAGGTTAGGTTAGGGTAGGTTAGGTTAGGTTAGGTTAGGTTAGGTTAGGTTAGGTTAGATTAGCATTAGGTTAGGTTTAGGTTAGGTTGAGGTTAGGGGGTTCGGTTAGGTTAGGTTAGGTTAGGTTAGGTTAGGGTAGGGTTAGGTTGAGGGTTTAGTATAGGTTAGGTTAGGTTAGGTTAGGTTAGGGTAGGTTTGGTTAGGTTAGGTTAGGGTTAGGTCAGGTTAGCGGTTAGGTTAGGTGAGGTTAGGTTTGTTTTTTTGTGTTTTTTTGGTTTAGGTTTAGGTTAGGTTTGGTTAGGGTTGAGGTGTTGTGTGGTTAGGTTAGGTTAGGTTAGGTTAGGTTAGGTTAGGTTTAGGTTAGGTTAGGTTAGGTTAGATTAGGTTAGGTTAGACTATATTAGGGAGGTTAGGTTAGGTTAGGTTAAGTTAGGTTAGGTTAGGTTAGGTTAGGTTAGGTTTAGATTAGGTTAGGTTAGGGAAGTTAGGTTGGTTAGGTTAGGTTAGGGAGGTTAGGTTAAGTTAGGTTAGGTTAGGTTAGGTTAGGTTAAGCTAGGTTAGGTTAGGTTAGGTTAGGTTAGGTGAGGTTAGGTTAGGTTAGGTTAAGGGTAGGGTGTAGGTTAGGGTATGTGAGGTTAGTGTTAGGTTAGGTTTGGGGTGGTTAGGTTAGGTGGAAGGTGTTGGTTAGGTTAGGTTAGGTTAGGTGTAGGGTTAGGTTAGTGTAGGTTAGGGAGGTGAGGTGGAGGTGAGGGTGTAGGTTAGGTTAGGTTGAGGTTAGGTTTGGTGAAGTTAGGGTGGGGGTAGGTTAGGTTGGGTTAGGTGAGTGATTTGGTGTGGTAGGGTTAGGTTAGGTTAGGGTAGGTTAGTTATTAGGTGAGGGTAGGTTTGGTGAGGTTAGGGTAGGTTAGGGTTGGTGTGTGTGTGGGGTTGGGGGGTGGGGTGTGAGTTTTGAGGGTTGGTGTTGGTTTGGTTAGGTTTGGTTGTGGTTAGGGTTTAGAGGTAGGGTGGGTGGGGAGGTGGGTGGGGGAGTGTGGGGTTGGGTTAGGATAGGTGAGTGTTTGGGTTAGGTTAGGTTTAGGGTAATTAGGTGTGGGGAGGGTTGGTGTGGTTAGGTGTGGTTTGGTTTGGGGAGGGTTTGGTGTGGGTTAGGTGAGGGGTGGTGTGGGTGGGTGGGGGTGGGTGTGGGGTGGGGGTGGGGGTGGTGGGGTGGGGTGTGTGGTGGGTTGGGTGTGGGTTAGGTGTGGGTGAGGGTAGGGTTATGGGAGGGGTGAGGGTGGGTAGAGGAGGGGTGGTGTTTGGGGTGTGGGGGTGGTGGGTTGGTGTGTGTGGTTTGGTTAGGTTAGGTTAGGTTAGGGGAGGGTAGGTTAAGGTTTGGTGTAGGTTAGGTTAGGGTAGAGTTAGGTTTAGGTTAGGTTAGGGAGTGTAGGTGTAAGGGTTGGGTGAGGTTAGGTTAGGTTAGGTGGTAGGTTAGGGTTTGGTTAGGGTTGAGTAGGTTAGGTTAGGTGAGGTTTAGGTTAGGTTAGGTTAGGTAGGGTTAGGGTAGGGGAGGGTGAGGGTTAGGGTTAGGGTAGGTTTGGGTAGGGGTAGGTTATGTTTAGGTTATGTTAGGTTAGGTTAGGTTAGGTTAGGTTAGGTTAGGTTAGGATAAGTAATGTTAACTTAAGAAAGGAAAGAATATGTAAGGTTAGGTTAGGTTAGGTTAGCTGAGGTTAGGTTAGGTTAGGTTAGGTTAGGTTAGGTTAGGTTATATTAGGTTGGTTGGTATGGTTAGGTTAGGTGAGGTTAGGGGTTAGGTTAGGTTAGGTTGGGTTAGGGTTAGGTTAGATTGGGTTAGGTTTGGTTAGGTTAGGTTAGGTTAGGTTAAGTTATGTTAGGTTAGGTTTAGGTTAGGTTAGGTTGGGTTAGATTAGGTTAGGATTAGGTTAGGTTAGGTTAGGTTAGGTTAGGTTAGGTTTAGGTAGTTTTATAGTTAGGTTAGGTTAGGTAGTTACGGATTAGGATAGGTTAGGGTAGGTTAGGTTAGGTTTAGTGTTAGGTTTAGGTTAGGGTAGGATTAGGTTTTAGGGTTAGGTTACGGTTAGTCTTAGGTTAGGTTAGGTTAGTGTTTGGTTAGGTTAGGTTAGGTTTAGGTTAGGTTAGATTAGGTTAGGTTAGGTTAGTGTTACGTTAGGTTAGGTTAGGTTAGGTTAGGTTATGTAGTTAGGTTTAGGTTAGGTTAGGTTAGTTAGGTGAGGTTAGGTTAGGTTAGTTAGTTTACGGTTAGGTTAAGGGTTAGGTAAGGTGAGGTTAGGTTAGGTTAGGTTAGGTTTGTAGGTTAGGTTAGGTTAGGTTAGTAGTTAGGTTAGGTTAGGTTAGGTTCGGTTAGGTTAGGTCGGTTTAGGTTAGGTTAGGTTAGGTTATATGTTAGGTTAGATTATGTGTTAGGTTTGGTTAGGTTTAAGCGTAAGGTTAGGTTAGGTAAGGGATAGGTTAGGTTGGTTTCGGTTAGGATTAGGTTCAGATAGGTTAGGTTAGGTTAGGTTAGGTTAGGTTAGGTTAGGTTAGGTTAGGTCAGGTTAGGTAAGGTTAGGTTAGGTTAGGTTAGGTTAGGTTAGGTTAGGTTAGATTAGGTTAGGTTAGTTTTAGGTTTTGAGGATCGATATGATAGGATAGGCATCCTTAGGATAGGTTCGGTTATTGGTTAGGTTTCGTTTCGTTATACGGTTAGGTATGAGGTTAGGTTAGGTATATGTTAGGTTAGGTTATAATAGGTTAGGTTAGTTTAGGTTAGTTTCGGTTCGGTTAGGTACGGTTTATGGCATAGGTTAGGATAGGTTAGGTTAGGTTAGGTTACGGTTAGGTTAGGTTAGGTCGGTTAGGTTAGGTAGTAGTTAGGAAAGGTTAGGTTAGGTTAGGTTATTAGGTTCAGGTTAGGATAGGTAAGGTTAAGTAAGGTTAGGTTAGGATAGGTACGGTAGGAATAGGTTAGGTAAAGTTAGGTTAGGTTAGGTTAGGTTTAGGTTAGGGTCGTTAGGTAGGTTAGTAAGGTTAGTGTAGGTTAGGTTCTGATAGGTTAGGTAGGGTTAGTTAGGTTAGGTTATGGTTCGGTTTAGGTTAGGTTAGGTCAGTTTAGGAATAGGTTAAAGAGGTTCGTATCAGGTTCGGAAGGTTCGGTTAGGCTTCGGTTAGTACAGTAAGGTTAGTAGTTCGAGTTACGGTTAGATCCTGATCGTGTTCGGATATCGGATTAGGTATCCGGATCGATACGGTTAGGTAAGGTTAGGTTAGTTGGTTAGGTTATAGGCTATGATCGGTTCGGTTAGGTTCGGTTTCGGTTAGGTTAGGTTACTTAACTTAACTTAACTTAACTTATACTTAACTTAACTTAACTTAACTTAACTTAACTTAACTTAAACTTAACTTAACTTAACTTAAACTTAACTTAACTTAACTTAACTTAATTAACTTAACTTAACTTAACTTAACTTAACTTAACTTAACTTAACTTAACTTATTAACTTAAACTTAACTTAACTTAACTTAACTTAACTTAACTTAACTTAACTTAACTTAACATTATACTTAAACTTAACTTAACTTAACTTAACTTAACTTAACTTAACTTAACTTAACTTAACTTAACTTAACTTAACTTAACTTAAACTTAACTTAACTTTAACTTATAACTTAACTTAAACTTAACTTAACTTAACTTAAAATTATCTTATACTTAACTTAACTTAACTTAACTTAACTTAAACTTAACTTAAACTTAACTTAACTTAACTTACTTAATCTTAACTTAACTTAACTTACTTAATTAACTTAACTTAACTTAAACTTAACTTAACTTAATTAACTTAGGTTATTAACTTGCAACTTAACTTAACTTAACTTAACTTAAACTTAACTTAAACTTAACTTAACTTAACTTAACTTAAACTTAACTTAACTTAACTTAAATTAACTTAACTTAACTTAACTTAAATTAACTTAAACTTAACTTAACTTAACTTAACTTAACTTAAATTAACTTAACTTAACTTAAATTAAACTTAACTTAACTTAAACTTAACTTAACTTTAACTTAACTTAACTTAACTTTACGTAACTTAACTTAACTTAACTTAACTTAACTTAACTTAACTTAACTTAACTTAACTAACCTTAGGTTAGGTTACTTAACTTAACTTAACTTAACTTAACTTAACTTAAACTTAACTTTAACTTAAATTAACTTAAACTTAACTTAACTTAACTTAACTTAAACTTTAACTTAACTTAACTTAACTTAACTTTAACTTAACAGTATTTAACTTAACTTAACTTAACTTAACTTAACTTAAACTTAACTTAACTTAACTTAACTTAACTTAACTTTAACTTAAACTTAACTTAACTTAAACTTAACTTAACTTAACTTAACTTACTTATCTTAAACTTAACTTAAATTAGGTTAGGTTAGGTTAGGTTAGGTTAGGTTAGGTTACCTTAACTTAACTTAACTTAACTTTAATTAACTTAACTTATTAACTTAACTTAACTTAACTTAACTTAACTTAACTTAACTTAGGTTAGGTTAGGTTAGGTTAGGTGAGGTTAGGTTAGGTTAGGTTATTAACTTAAATTAGCTAACTTAACTTAACTTAACTTAACTTAACTTAACTTAACTTAAAGGTTAGGTTACTTAACTTAACTTAAACTTAACTTAACTTAACTTAACTTAACTTTACTTAATTAACTAACTTAACTTAACTTAACTTAACTTAACTTAACGCTAACTAACTTAACTTAACTTAACTTAACTTTAACTTAACTTAACTTAACTTAACTTAAATTAACTTAAAATTACTTAACTTAACTCTTAGGTTATTAACTTAACTTAAATTAACTTATACTTAACTTAACTTAAATTAACTTAACTTAACTTAAAAAACTTAATTAACTTAACTAACTTAAATTAACTTAACTTAACTTAACTTAACTTAACTTAAATTTAATTAACTTAACTTAAATTAACTTAATTAACTTAACTTAACTTACTTAACTTAAATTAACTTAACTTATTTAACTTAACTTACTTACTACTTACTTAAATTAATTTAACTTAACTTAACTTAATTACTTAACTTAACTTAAACTTAACTTAACTTAACTTAACTTTTAACTTAACTTAACTTAACTTAAATTAACTTAACTTAATTAACTTATCTTAACTTAACTTAACTTAAATTAACTTAACTTAACTTAACTTATTAACTTAACTTAACTTAAATAACTTAACTTAAATTAACTTAAATTAACTTAAATTAAATTACTTAACTTAACTTAACTTAACTTAACTTAACTTAAATTAATTTTAACTTAACTTAACTTAAATTTAACTTAACTTAACTTAACTTAACTTAAATTAACTTAACTTAACTTAACTTAACTTAACTTAACTTAACTTAACTTAACTTAACTTAACTTAACTTAACTTAACTTAACTTAACTTAACTTAAATTAACTTAACTTAACTTAACTTAACTTAACTTAACTTAACTTAACTTAACTTAACTTAAATTAACTTAACTTAACTTAACTTAACTTAACTTAACTTAACTTAACTTAACTTAACTTAACTTAACTTAACTTAACTTAACTTAACTTAACTTAACTTAACTTAACTTAACTTAACTTAACTTAACTTAACTTAACTTAACTTAATTAATTAACTTAACTTAAATTAACTTAACTTAACTTAACTTAACTTAACTTAACTTAACTTAACTTAACTTAAATTTAACTTAACTTACTTAACTTAACTTAAATTTAACTTAAATTAACTTAAATTAACTTAACTTAACTTAAATTAACTTAACTTAACTTAACTTAACTTAACTTAACTTAACTTAACTTACTTAACTTAACTTTAACTTAACTTAACTTAACTTAACTTAACTTAACTTAACTTAACTTAACTTAACTTAACTTAACTTAACTTAACTTAACTTAACTTAACTTAACTTAACTTAACTTAACTTAAATTAACTTACTTAACTTAACTTAACTTAACTTAACTTAACTTAACTTATAAACTTAAATTAAATTAACTTAACTTAACTTAAATTAAATTTAACTTAACTTTTTACTTAACTTAACTTAACTTAACTTAACTTAACTTAACTTAACTTAAATTAACTTAACTTAACTTTTAAATTAACTTAACTTAACTTATTTAACTTAACTTAATTAACTTAACTTAAATTAACTTAAATTAACTTAACTTAACTTAACTTAACTTAACTTAACTTAATTTACTTAACTTAACTTACTTAACTTAACTTAAACTTAAAACTTAACTTTTCTTAACTTAACTTATCTTATCTTAACTTAACTTAGCTTAACTTAACTTAACTTAACTTAACTTAACTTAACTTATACTTAAATTTACTTAACTTAACTTAACTTTACTTAACTTAACTTAACTTAACTTAACTTAAATTAACTTAACTTAACTTAAATTAACTTAACTTATTAACTTAACTTAACTTAACTTAACTTAACTTAACTTAAATTAACTTAACTTAACTTAACTTAAATTAACTTAACTTAACTTAACTTAACTTAACTTAAATTTACTTAATTAACTTAACTTAACTTAACTTAACTTAAATTAACTTAACTTAACTTAACTTAACTTAAATTTAACTTATTTAACTTAAATTAACTTAAATTTACTTAAATTAACTTAAATTAACTTAACTTAACTTAAATTAACTTAAATTAAATTAACTTAACTTAACTTAACTTAAATTAACTTTACTATTAACTTAACTTAACTTAACTTAAATTAACTTAACTTAACTTAACTTAACTTAACTTAAATTAACTTACTTAACTTATTAAATTAACTTAACTTAACTTATTAACTTAACTTACTTACTAACTTAACTTAACTTTAACTTAAATTAACTTAACTTAACTTAACTTAATTAAATTAACTTAACTTAAATTAACTTAACTTAACTTAACTTAACTTAACTTAAATTAACTTAACTTAAATTAAATTTAACTTAACTTAACTTAACTTAACTTAAATTAACTTAACTTAACTTAACTTAATTAACTTAACTTAAATTAACTTAACTTAACTTAAATTAACTTAACTTAACTTAACTTAACTTTTACTTAACTTAACTTAAACTTAACTTAACTTAATTAACTTAACTTATTACTAATTTAATTAACTTAACTTAACTTAACTTAACTTAAATTAACTTAACTTAAATTAACTTAACTTAACTTAACTTAACTTAACTTAACTTAACTTAACTTTACTACTTAACTTAACTTAAATTAACTTAACTTAACTTAACTTAAATTACTTAAATTATTTAACTTAACTTAAATTAACTTAATTAACTTAACTTAACTTAAATTAACTTAACTTAACTTACTTAACTTAACTTAACTTAACTTAACTTAACTTAACTTAACTTAACTTAACTTAACTTATATTAACTTAGATTAACTTAACTTAAATTAACTTAACTTATAATTAAATTAAATTAACTTAACTTAACTTAACTTAACTTAACTTAACTTAACTTAACTTAACTTAACTTAACTTTACTTAACTTAACTTAACTTAACTTAACTTAACTTAACTTAAATTAACTTAACTTAACTTACTTAATTAACTTAACTTAAATTAACTTACTTAACTTAACTTAACTTAACTTAACTTAACTTAACTTAAATTAACTTAACTTAACTTTACTTAACTTAACTTAACTTAACTTAACTTAAATTAAATTAACTTAACTTACTTTAATTAAATTAACTTAACTTAACTTAACTTAACTTAACTTATTAATTAACTTAACTTTATTTACTTAACTTAACTTAAATTAAATTATACTTAACTTAACTTAACTTAACTTAATTAACTTTTCTTTAACTTAACTTATTAAATTAACTTAACTTAACTTAACTTAACTTAACTTTTTAACTTAACTTAAATTTACTTAACTTAACTTAACTTAACTTAACTTAACTTATTAACTTAACTTATTAACTTAACTTTTCTTACTTAATTAACTTAACTTAACTTAACTTAACTTAACTTAACTTAAATTAAATTAACTTTTAATTTACTTAAATTAAATTACTTATCTTAACTTAACTTAAATTACTTTTA
>NC_134809.1:1655000-1658807 GCF_046742065.1 Oratosquilla oratoria
CCACCCACCACCCACACCCCCACCACCCCCCCCACACCCAACCACCCCACACACACCACCCACCCCCACACCACCCCCACCCCCACACCACCCACCACCCACACCCCCCCACCACCCCACCCCCCCCCCCACACCCCACCCCACCCCCCCCCACCCCCCCACCCCCCACCCCCCCCCACCCCCCCCCCCCCCACCCCACCCCCCCCCCCCCCCCCCCTCCCACACCCCCCCCCCCCCCACCACCACCCACAAACCACACAACCCCCCCCCCCACCCCACCCCCCCCACCCCCCCCCACCCCCAACCCACCCCCCCCCCACCCCACCCCACCCACCACCCCCCACCACCCCCCCCCACACCCCCCACCCCCCCCCCCCACCCCCCCCCCCCCCCCCCCACCCCCACCCCCCCCCACCCCCCCCCCACCCCCACCCCCCACCCACACCCCCCCCCCACCCCCCCCCCCCCCCCACCACCCCCACCACCCCACCCCCCCCCCCCCCCCCACCCCCCCCCCCCCCCCAACCCCCCCCCCCACCCCCACCACCCCCCCACTCCCCACCCCCCCCCCCCAACACCACCCCCCCCACACCACCACCCCACCCACCACCCCCCCACACCCCCCCACTCACTACCTAACCCCACCCCACCCACCCCACCTAACAACCCCCCCCCACCACCCTCACACACCCACCCACCACCCCCACCCACACCACACCCCCCACCCCACCCCCCCCACCCCCCCAACCCCCACCCCCCACCACACCCCCCCAACCCCCCCCCCCCACACTCCCCCCCCCCCCCCCCCAACCCCCCCCCCCCAAACCCCACCACCACACCCCCACCCACACACCCTACACCCCACCACACCTATACAACCCCCCCAACCCTACCCCCCCCCCCCACCCCCCCCACCACCACAACCCCACCCCAACCACACCCCCCACCCCCCAACCCACCCACCACCCCCCAACCCCCCCCCACCCCCCCACCCCCCCACACCCAACCCCAACAACCCCCCACCCATCACCCCACCCCACCCACCACAACCAACACCCCACCACCACCCCACACACCACCCACCACACAACCCCCAACCACCCACCACCCCCCCACCCCCCACCCCCCCCACCACACCCCAACCCACACCCCCACACACAACCCCACCAACCACACAACCCACCCCCACCACACCCCACCACCAACCAACCCACACCCCCCCCCCCACCCCCAACCCACCCCACCACCACCCCCCCCAACCCACCCCCCCACCACACCCCCCACCCACAATCCCCCCACCCCCCCACAACCACCCCAACCCCCCCCAACACCCACAACCCACACACCCCCACACACCACCCCCACCCCCCCCCCACCACCCACCCACCACCCCCACACACACCCCCCACACACACCAACCACACACACCACCCAACACACCCCCCCACCACCACCCCCCACAACACCACCACCACCCCCCCCACCCCCACACAACCCAACCCCCCCCACCCAACACCACCACCACCCCCCAACACCACACACCACCAACACAACACCCCCACCACCACACACACCACCCCACACCCCAACACCCCCACACACCACACCCCCCAACCACCACCACCCACACCCCACACACACCACAACCCACACCAACCACCCACCACCTCCACACAACCACCACCACACCCCACACCACACCCACACCAACCCAACACCACCCAACCACCACACCACCCACCACACCAACACCCCCCACACACACACCCACCCACCCACCCTCCCCACCCCCCCCCCCACCCCCCCCACCACACCCCACCCCCACCCACCACAACACCCCACCACCCCCCCCACCCCCACAACCACCCCCCAACCCACCCACCACCCCCCCAACCCCCACACATACCCACCCAACCCCACCCCACCCACCACCCACCCCACCCCCCACCCCCACCACACCACCACACCCCACCCCACCACCCAACCCACCCCCACCCCTATCCACCCCCCACCTACCCCCCCCCAAACCCCCACACCAACACCACCACAACACCAACCACCACACACAACCCCCCCCCAACCACCACACACACCCCCACCCCACCCCCACCACCCCACACACCAACCCCCCCACACACCCCCCCCCACCACACCCCCCCCCCCCCAACACCCCCCCCCCCCCCCCCCCCCCCCCCCCACCCCCCCCCCCCCCACACACCCACCCCCCCCCCCCCCCCACACCCCCCCCCCCCCCCACAACCCCCCCCACCCACCACACCCCCCCCCACCACCCCACCCCACAAACCCACACCCCACCCCCCCACCCCAAACCCCCCACACCCCCCACACACACAACACCCCACACCCACCCCCAACCCCAACCCCCACACCACCCCAAAACACCCACCACCCAACCCAACCCCACCCCATCAACACACCCAACCACCACCCCATCACCAACACCCACCCACCACCACCCCCCCACACCCCCACCCACCCCCACCCCACCACACCACCCAACCACAACCCAACCCCACACCCACCAAACCCCACCAACCACCCACCACCCACCCACCCCCCACCCAACCACCCACCACACCACAAACACAACACACCACCCACCCCCACCACCTACCCCACAACAACACACCCCACCAACCACCCCACCCACCACACCCACCCCAACCCCACACACACCACAACCACCCCCACACCCACACCCCACCACCCCCTCACCCCCACCACCACCCACCCCACCCACCCCACCACCCCCCACCCCCCAACCCACCACACCCAACCACCACCCACACCCACACCCCCCCACCCCCCCCACCCACCCCACCCACCCCACCCCCACCCACCCCCCCCCCCCCACCCCCCCCCCCCCACACCCCCCCCCCACCCCCCCCCCCCACCCCCCCCCCCACCCCCCCCCCACCACACCACACCACCACCACCAACACCCCACCCACCACCCCCCCACCACCCCCCCAACCCCACACCACCCCCCCACCACACCCCCACAAACCCCACCCCCCACACACCCCACCCCCCCACCCCCCCCCACCACCCCCCCAACCACCCCCACCCCCAACCCCCCCCCCCCCACCCCACCCCCCACCCCCCCCCCCACACCCCCCCACCCCCAACCCCCCCCCCCCCAACCCCCCCCCCCACCACACACACACAACCCCACCACCACCACCACCAACCCACACACAACATCCCCCCCCACCCACCCCCCCCAACACCCACCCACAACACCAACCCCACCACCCACCCACCCACCACCACCACCCACCCCACCACACCCCACCCCACCCCACAACCCCCCCCACCCACCCACCACCACCCCCACCCACCCCACCCCCCCACCCCCCCCCCCCCACACACACACCCCCCACCACCCCCCCCACCCCCAACCACCCACACCACCCCCACACACCACCAACCCACACACCCACCCACCACCCCACCACACACCCCCCCCCCCACCCACCACAAACCCCACCCACCCCACCCCACAACCACCCACCACACCCACCCCCCCCACCCCACACCCCCCCCCACCCCCACCCCCAACCCCCCACACCCACCCCACCACACCACCCCCACCACCACCACAACCCCCCCACCAACCCCACCACCACCACCCCCACCCCACCACCACCACCCCATCCCACCACCCCCCCACCCCACCACCCCCCACTACCCACAACCCCCCACACCACCACAACCCACCCACCCCCCACCCCACATACCACCCACCCCCCCCCCACACCACACCCTAACCCCCCCCCCCAATCC
>NC_134809.1:1659307-1699307 GCF_046742065.1 Oratosquilla oratoria
TTGTGGGTTTTTGGGTTTTGTGGGGGGGGGTTGTGGGGTGGGGGGGTATGTGGGTGGTGAGGGTGGGGTGGGGTATGGTGGGGGGAAGGAGGGGGGAGGGAGGAGGGTGTGGGGGGGGATAGTAGGGTTGAATTTTAGAGATGAGGGGGGGGGAGATGGTGGGATGGGGGTGTGTTTTGGTGGTGGGTGGTTGTTGTTGTTGTTATTGTTATTATTATTTTGTTGTTGTTGTTGTTGTTGATGTTTTTGTTTTTTTTTGTTGTTGTTGTTGTTGTGTTGTTGTAGTTTTAGTTGTTGTTGTGTTGTTTTTTTTTTGTTTTTTTGTTGTTGTTGATTGTTGTTGATTGTTGTTTTTAGTAGTTGTTTTTGATGTTGTTTTTTTTTGTTGTTGTAGTTTTTGTTTTTGTGTGTTGTTGTGTTTTATTTGTTTTTGTTTTTGTTGGTTTTTTTTGTTTAATTTTTTTGTTGTTGTTTTTGTTGTTTTTGTTGTTTTTGTGGTTGTTTTTGTTGTTTTTGTTGTTGTTGATTTTTTTTGTTTTTTTGGGTTGTTGTTTGTTGTTTTGTTTGTTTGTAGTGTTTCTGTTGTGTTTTGTATGTTTTTGTTGTTTTTGATGTATTTGTTTTTTTTTTTAAGTTTTTTATGTTTTTTTTGTTTTGTTGTATTTTTTTTTTTGTGTTTTTTTGTTTTGTTTTTGTTTTTGTTGATGTTGATGTATTTTTTGTTGTTTTTGGTTGTAGTTGTTGTGATTGTTTTTTTTGGATGGTGTATGATGTTATTGTTTTGTTGATTTATGTGTTGTTGTTGTTTTTTTGATTGTTGTTGTTGTTTTTTTGTTTTTGTGTTGTTGTTTTTGTTTTGTTTTTTTTTTGTTTTTGGTTTGTTGTTGATTTATTTTTTGTTTTTTTGTTTTTGTTGTTATAGTTTATGTTGTTGTTGTGTATTTGAGGTATTTTTGTGTTGATTTTGATTGTTGTATTGATTTATTTAGTATTGTTTTGATTCTTGGTTTTAGTTGATTATTTGAATGGTGTTTGTTTTGATTTGTATAAGAAGTTTTTGTTGTATTTTTTGTGTATTTATTTTTTTGTTTAATTATATTTTTGTTTTTTTTTTATTGTGTATGTTTTTGATGTGTTGTTTTTTTGTTTTTTTTTTATTGTATTATTTAGTTTGGTTTTTTTGTTTAATTAGTTTTGTTTTTGTATTTGTTGTTGTATGTTTTTGTATGTATTTAGTAGTTGTATATTTTTTAGTTTTTTAAGTTGTTGTTTTTTTTTTTTTAGTTTTTTTTTTTTTAATTTTTGGTTTTTTTTTTTATTAATTTGTTGTTGTTGTTGTTTTTTTTGTAGTTGATGTATTTAATTTGTATTTTTTTTTTGTTGTTTTGTATTTTTTTTTGTTGATTTAGTTTTTTTTGATTAAGTATTAATTTAAGATTAAATAGTATTTATTATATTATTATAATTATTTATTATTATTGATGATTTATATGTTTTGTTTTAAGTTATTTTTGATGTATTTTTTTTTTGCATTTGAATTTTTATTTGAATTATTTGATGTTTTTGTTGTGTTGTTGTTTATTTATTATAAATAGAATTATTATTATTAATAATAATATATTAATTTTTTTTGTTGTATTTGTTTATTTTTTGTTGTTTTTGTATTTGTTGTTTTTTTGTTGATAGTATTTTAATTTTTTTTTTTATGTTTTTTTTTGTTGTTTTTATTTTATTTTTTTTTATAATTGTTTTATTATTATTTTTTTTTTTTTTTTATGTTTTTGTTTTGTATATTTTGTTTTATATAGTTTTTTTTGTTGTTATTAATTATTAGTTTTTGTTGTTTTTTATATTTTGTTTATTGTTTTTGATTTGTTTTTTATGTTATTTTTATTTTTTTTTTTTTTTGTTTTTTTTTTTAATATAATAAGTATTATTATAATAAAACAAAATAACAACAAAAATAATACTAATAATAATTAATAATAATAATAATAATAATAATATAATAAAAATAATAATAATAATAATAATAATAATAATAATAATAATAATAATAATAATAATAATAATAATAATTAATAATAATAATAATAATAATAATAATAATAATTAAATAATAATAACAAAACAACAACAACAACAACAACAAAAATAATAATAATAATAATAATAATAATAATAATAATAATAATAATAATAATAATAATAATAATAATAATAATAATAATAATAATAGTGTACTAATTATGAAAGTTGAGAATATACCATTATGGGTAAGTTTGTAATATACTAATAATGACAAGTTTAGAAAGTACTGTTAATGGTAAGTTTAATGTTAATAATAAGTTTACAAGATACTGTTGATGATAACTAATACTAAAAATGATAATTATAGAACATACTAATAATGATCAGATTAAAGATACTATTAATGATAACTTTAATTGTACTATTAATGACAAGTTTAAAATATACTAATAATGAAATTTGAAGAATATTCTATTAATGATAACTTTAAAGTGTACCAATAGTGACAAGCTTAGAATATGAAAGATAATTATATGTTTAGAAAGTATTATTAATGATAACTAATATGTACTCATAATCACATGTTTAGAATATACTAATAACGACAAGTTTAGAAGGTACTATTGATGATAACTTTAATATGCACTAATAATGGCAATTGTAGAGGATACTGATAATAACAAATATTATGAAAGTTGAGAATATACTATTATGGGTAAGTTTATAATATACTAACAATGACAAGTTTAGACAATTTAATGTATAGTAATGATGATACGTTAAGAATATACTTATAATGACGAGTTTAGAGCATACTAATAATGACAAGTTTACAAGATACTGTTAATGATAACTAATACTAATAATGATAATTATAGAACATACTAATAATGATCAGAATAAAGATACTATTAATGATAACTGTAATTGTACTATTAATGAAATTGTACTATGTAATTGTACTAATAATGGAATTTTAGAATTTTCTTATAATGATAACTTTAAAGTGTACCAATAGTGAAAAGCTTAGAATATGAGAGATAATTACGTTTAGAAAGCACTATTAATGAATTAATGATAACTCATAATCACATGTTAAGAATATACTAATAAGGACAAGCTTAGAAGGTACTATTAATGATAACTTTAATATGCACTAATAATGGCAATTATAGACGATACTGATAATTACAAATATTAGAAGGTAATATCAATGATAACTGTAATACTAACAAGTTTAGAATATAATAATAATGAAAAGTTTAGAATAATGGCAACTTTAGAATACACTAATATTGCCATTTTTAAAGAACACTATAAGTAAAAATTTTAGAACATGCCAATTAAGATGTGTTTAGAATATTCTAATAGTTAGGAAGTGATATTAATGATAACTTTAATATGTACTAATAAGGATAATTATAGAATATACTAATAATGATCAGATTAAATATATTATTAATGATAACTTTAATGTGTACTATTAATGACAAGTTTGCAATGGTAATTTTAATGTGTTCTAATGTGTTTAGAAGGTACGATCAATTATAACTTTAATGTACTAATAAGGAGAAGTTTAGAATATACTAAATGACAGGCTTAGACGGATCTACTAATGATATATTTAATTTGTACTAATAATCACAAATTTTTAATGCACTATTGATGACAAGGTTAGAATATTTTAAGAACTATAGTTTTGATGTGTCCTAATAAGAAGAGGTTTATAATATCCAAATAATGAAAAATTAGAAAGGTATCTTAATGATAACTTTAATATCTACTAACAATGACAAGTTTAGAATATAGTAATAATGACAAATTTAGAATTTACTATTAATGATTACTTACATGTGTATAATATATTAATGATGTCAAGTTACTGTTAAGGTAGAAGGTACTGTTAACGTGTACTAATAATACTAGAATATACAAATAATGACAAGTTTAGAAGATACTACTACTAATAGCTTTAATATGTATGGATAATGACAAGTTTATCAAATACTAATAAAGAAAAATTAAATAACAGCAATAATGACATGTTTAGAAGGTTATATTAATGATAACGTTAATGTGTAATGACACGTTTGAATTATATTAACAATGCAAAGTTTAGAAATACTAATACTATCAATGATTTGTTTTGAATAAACTAACAATGTCATGTTTAGAAGACAATACTACTAATGTACTAATACTCACAAGTTTAGAATATAGCAATAATGACAAGTTTAGAAAAATGATAAACTTTGGAATATATTAGTTTTGCCAAGTTTAGAATATACCAATAATGATAAGTATACGAGGTCCTAATAGTTTTAACATGTACTAATAATGAAAAGTTTAGAAGGTATTTCTAATGATAACTTTAATGTGTACTGATAATGACAAGTTGAGAATATACTGATAATGGCAATTTTAGAATATACTATTAATGCTTAATTTAATGTGTACTAATATGTGTACTAATATTTTGTAATAATGACAAGTTTTGGAGGTTATATTATACTATCAATTATTTGTTTTGAATAAACTAACAATGTCATGTTTAGAAGACAATACTACTAATGTACTCACAAGTTTAGAATATAGCAATAATGACAAGTTTAGAAAAATGATAAACTTTGGAATATATTAGTTTTGCCAAGTTTAGAATATACCAATAATGATAAGTATACGAGGTCCTAATAGTTTTAACATGTACTAATAATGAAAAGTTTAGAAGGTATTTCTAAAGATAACTTTAATGTGTACTGATAATGACAATTTTAGATTATACTATTAATGCTTAATTTAATGTGTACTAATATGTGTACTAATATTTTGTAATAATGACAAGTTTTGGAGATTATATTAATGATAACGTTAATGTGTAATAATAATGACACTTTTGAATCATATTAATAATGCAAAGTTTAGAAAATTCTTCTAATACCAAATCAGAAGTTGCTATTAATGATAAATATAATACATACTAATAATGATTAGTTTTGAGTAACCTAACAATATCATGTTTAGAAGACACTACTAATGGTAACTTTAACATGTATTAATACTCAAGTTTAGAATGATGATAAATTTTGGAATATATTAGTAATATCAAAATCAGAAGTTGCTATTCAAAATTAATCATTAATAGTACGTATTATAATACGTACTAATAATGATTAGTTTTGAATAGCCTAACAATATCATGTTTAGAAGAAACTACTAATGGTAACTTTAATATGTATTGATACTCACAAGTCTAGAATATACCAATAATGACAAGTTTAGAATAATGATAAACTTTGGAATATATTAGTATTGCCAAGTTTAGAATATACTAATAATGATATGTATACAAGGTCCTAATAATGATAACTAATGTGTACGAATAATGAAAATTTTGGAATACCCAAGAAGATATGTTTAGTATATAATAATACTGATATGTTTCGAACAATGACAACATTAGAAAGTATTGTTAATGATGATTTAATAATGAGGGTTTAGAACATGCAAATATTGACAAGCTTTAATTTGTACTAATAATGACAAGTGTAGAATATACTAATGATGACAAATTTAGAACATGCTTATAATGTCAGGTTTAGTATTTTCTAAACCTTACGTTGTTAATATATTTCAAAGGTGTCATTATTACTACACATTAACATTATCGTTAATGTAGCCTTCTATGCATGTCATTATTAAAATATTGTAAACCTGTGATTATTAAGTGTCAAAGTGCCTTTAAAATTGTCATTATAATTTTGTCATTGTTTCATTATTAGTATATTCTAAACTTATTATTATTAGTATATTCTAAAATTATCATTATTAGTATATTCTAAAATCATCATTATTATATTCTAAACTTGTGATTATTGATACACCTTAAACTTGTTTTATCATTAAACCTTGCTAAACTTGTCATTATTAGTACAAAATAAAGTTATCATTAATAGAACCTTCTAAAATTATCCTTATTAGTATAATCCACGATTGTCACTATTTCTACACATTAAAGTAACTTTAACAGTATCATCTAAACTTGTCAATCTTGTCAATATTGTACTTGACATTATTAGTACCCATTAAAGCTTGTCAGTTTTATGTTCTAAACCCTCATTATTAGTGCACATTAATTATCACTAAAAATACTTTTTAAGTGGTCATTGTTCGTAAATTCGAAACATCATTATTAGTAAATACTAAACATATCTTCTTCGGTATTCTAAACTTTATTAGTATACATTAAAGTTATCATTACTAGGACCTTGTATCCTTATCATTATTAGTATATTCTTAACTTGGTAATAATAATATATTCCGAGTTTATCATTATTCTAAACTTGTCATTATTAGTATATTCTATACTTTTGAGTATTAGTACATATTAAAGTTATCATTAGTAGTGTCTTCTAAACAATTTATTGTTAGTATATTCAAAACTAATTATTAGTACGTATCATAGTTATCATTAATAGCAACTTCTACTATGCTACTGTTAGTATTTTCTAAACCTTGCATTAATAGTATATTTTAAACAAGTCATTATTCCTACACATTAACATTATCCATTATCCTTCTAAACATGTCATTACCAATAATATTCTAGAAGTTTAGAATATACTAATAATGACAAGTTTAGAAGGTACTATTGCATGATAACTTTAATGTGCACTAATAATGACAAATTTTGAATATGCTAGTAATGACAACATTGTAATATTACGGTTAGATTTAATATATGCTAATGTGGTAATGATAAGTTTAGAATACACTGAAAATAGCCTTTTTGTGATATACAAAGGATAAGTTCAGAAGATACCTTAATGACAACTTTTAGAAAGCACTATTAATGATAACTTTAATGTGTACTTATATAAACAAAGTACTATTTACTAATAAGGGTAAGTTTAAAAGGTACTATAATTAATAACGTTAACTTGTACTAATAACGACAAGCTTAGAATATACTAATAATGCCAAGTTTAGAAGGTACTATTAAGGATAACTTTAATGTCTACTAATAGTGGAGTTTAGTATATACTATTAATGTGAAGTTTAGAATATACTAATAATGACAAGTTTCGAAAGCACTATTAGAGAAAAATGTATGTGAAATGATAATGAAAAGTTGAGAATATGACGACAAGTTTACATGTTAATGAAAATTGATTTATAACAAAATGGGAAATTTACAAAAAACGTATGGTACATGTACTATTAGTAAAATCTTTAATGTGTACTAATAATTACTTAAATGAGTACTAATAGTGAAAAGTTTACAAAATACTAGTAATGACATGTTTAGAATATACTTTTAATGATAACTTTAATATGCACTAATAGTAACAAGTTTAGAATATAAATAATAACATGTACAAGTTTAGAAGGTATTATTAATAATAGCTTTAATGTGACAAGTTTACAATATACTTATAATGCAAGGCACAGTTAATGATAACTTTTATGTGTACTAATAATGGAAAGACTAGAATATACCAACAATGTACTAATAATGAAAAGATTAAAAGATACTAATAATGGCAAGTTTATAATATACTAATAATGACTTGTTTTAAAGATATATTAATAATGCATTTAACTTTGACAAGTTTAGAAGGTATTATTAATAATAACTTTAATGTGCACTAATAATCAGAGGTTTAGAAAGTACAGGTATGTGTACTAATAATGAAAAGATTAGAATGTACCAATAATTACAAGTTTAAAGAGTACTGTTCAAGACAACTTTAATTTGTACTAATAATAAGCGTTTGTAATATACTAATAAAGACAAGTTTAGAATATACCAATAGAATAAGCTAATAATGACAATTTTAGAATGTACTTTTAACGATAACTTTAATGTGTACTAGTAATGACAGGTTAAAGGTACTATTAATAGTAACTTTAAAGTGAACTAATAATGACATATTTAGAGTATACTAATACTAAGTTTAGGATATACAAATAAAGGACTTTAATGTGTACCAATAATGAGATGGTTAGAATATACTATAAATGACAATTTTATAAGGAACTATTAATGACAAGTTTAGAATATACTAGTAATGACAAGTTTAGAAAGTACTATTAATGATAACTTTAGAGTGTACTAATACTGTAAAGTTTATAATATACAAAATATAAAAAGTTAAGAATAAAAAATAATGAAAAGTTTAGAAGAAACTAATACTGACATGTTTAAAATATAGCAATAATGATCATTTTAAAAGATCCTATTAATGTATACTAATAATGGCACGTAATAATAAGAAGTTTAGAAGGTACTGTTAAGTTTAGAATATACTAATAATAACAAGTTGAGATGTTACTATAATTGTTAACTATAAGATGTGCTAATAATGAATTTAGAATATACTAATAATAATAAGTTTAGAAGGTACTAATAACGTTAATATGAACTAATAATGACAAGTTTAGAATATACAGACAGAAAATTCAGAAGGTACTATAAGTAGTGATAATGAAAAAATTAGAATATACTAATAATGACAAGTTTAGAATATAACAATAAAAACAAGATTAGAAGGTATTTTTAAAGATAACATTAATGCGTACTAATAATGATAATTTTAGAATATACTATTAATGAAGAGTGTGAAAATAAATTAATATCTTTATTGTGTATTAATAATGACTAATATAGAATATACTTATAACGACAGGTTGAAAAGGAACTGTTAATGATAACTTTAATGTGTACTAATAAAAACAAGTTTAGAATATATTTTAGCCGTGACAAATTTTTAACGATAATGATAACTTTATTGACAAGTTTAGAATATACTAATAATTAAAAGTTAAAAGGGTACTTGTATTGATTAGTGTAGAAGTTACTATTAATAGGTACTATTAATGATATATTTAATGTGTACTGATAATGTCAAACTTGGAATATAGTAATAATGAAAATATTAGAAGATACTATTAATGATAAGTCTAATAATAATTACGAGTTTTGAATATACTAATAACGACATCTTTAGAATATACTACAATGCCAACTTTAACATATATTGCCAAGTTTAGAATATACTAATAATGATATATTTAATATAAACTATTAATGGCAAGTTTTGAACATACTAATAATGACAAGTTTAGAATATTCCAATGTAGACATTTGTGAAAGTACTATTAGAAATTTGGAAAGTACTATTAATGGTAACTTTAATGTGTACTAATGATGAAAAGTATAGAACATTCTAATGATGACAAGTTTAAAAGGTACTATTAATGATATCTTTGATGTGTACTAAATAATGACACGTTTAGAATATTCCGATAATGATGCTATTAATGATAACTAATCATGACGAGTTTTGAATATACTAATAACGACATCTTTAGAATATACTACTTTAAACTATAATAATAATGCCAACTTTAACATATATTGCCAAGTTTAGAATATACTAATAACGATATATTTAATATAAACTATTAATGGCAAGTTTTGAACATACTAATAATGACAAGTTTAGAATATTCCAATGTAGACATGTTTAGAATATACGTATAATGAGAAATTTGGAAAGTACTATTAATGATAACTTTAATGTGTACTAATGATGAAAGGTATAGAACATTCTAATGATGACAAGTTTAAAAGGTACTATTAATGAAATCTTTGATGTGTACCAAATAATGACACGTTTAGAATATTCCGATAATGATGCTATTAATGACGAGTTTAGAATATACTAAAAATTACAAATCTAAAGGGTACTGTTAGTGATAAGTATCGAAGGTACTATTAATGACTTTAATTTTTACTATTAATAAGTTTAGAACATAATAATAATGTCAAGTTTAGAATGTTTAGAATATACTTTAGAATATACTTTAACATATACTAATATTGCCAAGTTTAGAATATACTAATAATGATAACTTTAGAACGTCCTATTAATGATAAAATTGATATGAAGTATTAATGACAAGTTTAGATATACCAATGAAGACATGTTTAGAATATACAGAAGTTTAGAAAGTACTATTAATGATAACTTTAATGTGTACTAATAATGAAAAGTATAAAACATTCTAATGATGACAAGTTTAAAAGGTACTATTAATGATATCTTTAATGACAAGTTTACAACATTCTAATAATGACAGGTTTAGAAGATACTACAAAAATAACTAATAATGACGAGTTTAGAATATATTAATTATTACAAGTTTAAAGGGTAATGGTAAGTTTAGAATGTACTATTACTTTTAATTATTTTTTACTAAT
This sequence comes from Oratosquilla oratoria, assembly GCF_046742065.1. NCBI lineage: Eukaryota > Metazoa > Arthropoda > Malacostraca > Stomatopoda > Squillidae > Oratosquilla > Oratosquilla oratoria. The sequence continues at coordinate 1,669,602 of NC_134809.1, forward strand.
GATAAGTTTAGAACATACTAATAATGTCAAGTTTAGAATGTACTAATAAAAACAAGATTAGAGGGTACTTTTAATGACAAATTTAATGTGTACTAATAATGGCAAATTTGGAATATACTAATAATTAGGATATACTATTAATGATAAGTTTACTAATAATAACGAGTTTTGAATATACTAATAATAATATGTTCAGAATATACTAGTTTGAATTATAATAATAATGACAAGATTAGAATAATGACAACTTTAACATATACTAAAATTGCCAGTCTATATACTAACGATAACTATATACTAACGATAACTATATACTAACTATATACTAGCGATAACTATATACTAACGATAACGTCCTATCAATGATAAATTTAATATGAACTATTAATGACAAGTTTAGACACATTTAGAATATACCAATATTGACATGTTTAGAATATACGTATAATAAGAAGTCTAGAAAGTACTATTAATGATAACTTTAATGTGTACTAATAATGAAATGTATAGAACACTAATGGTGACAGTTTTAAAGGGTACTATTAACGATATCTTATGACAAGTTTAGAACACTATAATAATGACAGATTTAAAAGAGAGTATTTAGAATACTATTTAGAATAATTATTAGAATATACTAATAATGACATGTTTAGAATAATGACATGTTTAGAATGATGACAAGTTTAGAAGGTAATATTTATGATAACTTCAATGTTTACTAATAATAAAAAAAATTAGAATATACTGATAATAAAAAGTGTGCGATTAATGATAAATCTTATTTGCACAAATAATGTCAAATTTAGAATGTGGTAATAATCGGTACTTATGACAATTTTATTGTGTTGTAATAATGTCAAGATTAGAATATAATAGCAATAATAACTTTAATGTATATTGATACTGACAAGATTAAGATTCTCTTAGCAATATCTTTAACGTGTACAATAATATTAAAGAAAGTTTAGAATATACTAATAATGACATAATATCATATTTAAAAGGTACAATTAATTGAAACTTTAATTCGTACTAACAATGAAAAGTTTAGTTTTTGAATAATGACTAATAATATCAAGTTTAGAATTCACTAATAATGATTACTAATTAAAGTTTGAATTATACTAATAATGACAAGTTGAAAAATCAATGATAACTTTAATATGTTCTAGTAATGACAAGTTTAGAATATACGATTAATGACACTTTTAGGTAATTCTAATAAAAATTTAATGTCTACTAATAATGACAATTTAAGAGTATTGTATTAATGATCATTTTAACGAGTGCAAGTTTAGGATATATCAATAACGACAAAATTAGAAGATTCTTTTAATAATAACTTAAACATGTAATAAGAATGACAACTTTAGAATATATAAGGTTATACAAGTTTGAGACTACTATCAATGATAACATTTATGTGTACTAACTATAAAAGTTGAGGGTAAGTTTATAACATAATAAGTTTAGAAAGTACTATTTATGGTAATTTTAATGTATAGTGATTATGATACGTTAAGAATGATAAGTATAGAAGATACTAATAATGACAAGTTTATAAGATACTCTTGATAATAACTAATACTAATAATGATGATTATAGAACATGCTAATAATGATCAGATTAAAGATACTATTAATGAGAACATTAAACTGTACTATTAATAACAAGTTTAGAATATACTGATAATGAAATTTTAGAATATTGTATTAATGATAACTTTAAGAGTGTACCAATAGTGGCAACCTTAGAATATGAAAGTACATGTTGAGAAAGTACTAAACTCTAATATGTATTCATAATCACATGTTTAGAATATACTAATAACGACAAGTTTAGATGGTACTATTAATGATAACTTTAATATGCACTAATAATGGCAATTGTAGAGGATACGGATAATAACAAATATTAGAAAATATTATGAAAGTTGAAAATATACTATTATGGTTAAGTTTATAATATTACAAGTAATAACAAGTTTAGAAAGTACTATTAATGAATAGTAATAATGATACGTTAAGAATATACTTATGATAATAAGTTGAGAACATACTAATAATGACAAGTTTACAATACAAATAATGATCAGATTAAAGTTACTATTAATTACATGTTTAGAAAGCACTGTCAATGATCATTCTAATATGTACTGAAGTGTACTAATAATCACATAATTTGTACTAATAAGGGAAAGTTTACAAGGCACTATTAATGATAACTTTAATATACAATGATAACTTTAATAATGGCAATTGCAGAGGATATTCTTAGTATATTCTAAACTTGTTACTATCAGTGCATATTAAAGTTATCATTAAAAGTATATTCTAAACATGCCATTACTAGTATTTTGTAATTTTTTCACTATAAGTACTCAGTAAAGTAACTATTAGTACATATTAAATATTCAATAATACACCTGCTAAACGCTATACGTTTTCTTTCTAAATTTTCCATTTTATTATGAATGAATTAGATTATACTTTGTCATATTCTAAACTTTTCATTGTCATTTCGCATAGATTTTATCTTTAATAGTGCTTTCCAAACTTGTCATTATTAGTATATTCTAAACTTCTCGTTGATGGTATACACTAAACTTATCACTATTAATAGACATTAAAGTTATCCTTAATAGTACATTCTAAACTTGGCATTATTAGTATATTCCAAGCTTGTCGTTATTAGTACAAGTTAACGTTATTAATTATAGTACCTTCTAAACTTACCCTTATTAGAATATAGTGCTTTGTTTATATTAGTACACATTAAAGTTATCATTAATAGTACCCTCTAAATGTTGTCTGAACTTATCTTTACTTGTATATTACAAAAATGCTATTTTTAATGTATTCTAAACTTGTCATTATTATCACATTACCACATATTAGCACCTTCTAAAATCGCCATTATCATTATATTAAACTTGTCATTATCAGTATATTCTAAATTTTTCTTCTAAAATTTTCTTCTAAACATGCCATATTTTATAAATTTTTACTGTACCTTTCAAATTTGTGATCATTAGGAGTAGTTTCTTAACTTTTCATTAGGATATTCTAAACTTGTCATTTGCCATTTGCCATATAAGTTATCATTAATAGTACCTTCTAAACAACTCATTTTTAGTATAATTAAACCTTCTCATTATTGGTGTTTTCTAAATTTGTCAATATTGGATTTTATTAAAGTTTACAGTAATAGAACTTTCTGAACTTGTCATTGTTAATGCATTTTAAACTTGTCATTATCAGTACACATTAAAGTTATTAGTATCTTTTTAAATTTGTCAATTTTTGTATATTATAAACTTGTTATTATTAACACATTTTTAAGTTATCATTAAAAGCATCTCTTTATTAGTGCACGTTAAAGTTATCATTAACAATACTTTCTAAATTTGCCATTGTTCGTATATTCGAAAAATATCAGTATTAGTAAATACTAACATATCTTCTTTATTATTCTAAACTTGTTATTATTAGTACACATTAAAGTTATCATTATTAGGGCAATACTAATATATTCCTAAGTTTATAATTATTTAAAACTTGTCATTATTAGTATATTCTAAAATTGTGAGTATTAGTACATGTTAAAGCTACCATTATTACTGGCTTCTTAATATGACATTGTTAGATTTTTTCAAAACGTATCATTATTAGTACATATTATAGTTATCATTAATAGTAATTTCTAATTATGCTATGATTAGTATTTACAAAACTGCATGATCAATATAATTAAAACGTGTCATTAACATTATTATTAATATAACCTTTTAAACTTTATTACAATATTGTAAACATGTGATTATGTGTACATAATACATGTATTATAATAACATGTGAATAATAACATATAATAACATGTGAATATGTGTACATATTCAAGTTATCATTAAAAAAGCCTTTAAACTTGTCATTATTAGTATATACCAAACATTATTTATCAGAAGACATTAAAGTTTTTATTTATAATACATTCTAAGTTTGTCATTATTGGTACGTTCTAAACTTGTCTTTTATTAGTACAAATTATAGTTACCATATATAGAACCTTCTAAAGTTGTCATTTTTAGTAATTTCTATACTTTCCATTATCAATTTATTCTAAACTTTTCCACATTAAAGTTATCATGAATCTTCTAAGCTCATCATTAGTATACTTTAATTATGTCATTATTCTAAACTTGTGATTCTTAGTATATTCTAAGCTCGTTATTATTTGTACATACTAAATTTTTCATTAATGATACCTTCTAAATTTGTTAGTATTAGTGTATTCTAAACTTGTCATTACAAGTGTATTCTAAACCTGACATTAGCATATTCTAAATTTGTCATTATTGGTATATTCAACACTTGTCATTATTAGTAAATATTAAAGCTTGTCAATTGTATATTCTAAACCCTCATTACTAGTACACATTAGTTATCACTAGCAATACTTTCTTAAGTTGTCATTATTCGTAAATTCGGAACATCACTATTAGAATACTATTTTTGGTATTCTAAACTTTATTAGTATACATTGAAGTTATCATTACTAGGACCTTGTATCCTTACCATTATCAGTATATCCTACACTTGGTAATAATAATATATTCCGAGTTTATCATTATCCTAAACTTGTCGTTATTAATATATTCTAATTCTAAACTTTTGAGTATTAATACATATTAAAGTTATCATTGGTAGTGTCTTCTAAACATGTCATTGTTAGTATATTCAAAATTAATGAAAATTTTAATTGATGATAATATTGGGAAATTTATAAAAAAAAGTATAGCGTTTAGCAGGTACTATTATCAACATATTTAATGTGTACTAATAATTACTTTAATGAGTACTAATAGTGAAAAATTTACAAAAAACTAGTAATGACATGTTTAGAATATACTTTTAATGATAACTTTAATATACAAGTTTAGAATATACTAAGAATAACATATTCAGTCGGAACTATTGATGATAACTTTAATATCAAAAGTTTAGAATATATTAATAATGAATATTGTCGATAGTACTATTAATGATATATACAACAATAATCAATAATCAAAATTTTAGAAAATTATATTTATAATAGCTTTAATATGTTTAAATAATGACAATTTTAGAAGGTTCTATTAAATATCTTTGATATTGAATAATTTGATCTGTGTTAATAATGAAATGTTTAGAATATACTAACAATAACAACCATAGAAATATCAGCATAATGTATTAATAGGGACAAATTTATGATATTCTAATTATGACAAGTTTAGAAGGTATTATTAATGATAGCTTTAATGTGTACTAGTAATAATAAGTTTGGAATATACTAATAATAACAAGTTTGGAAGTTTGCATGACAACTTTAATGTGCACTAATAATGATAAATTTAGAAATAGCAATTTTGTAATATACAAATGATGTCAAGTTTAGAAGGTATAGCTTTAATGTGACAAGTTTACAATATACTGATAATGCAAGGCACAGTTAATGATAACTTTTATGTGTACTAATAATGGAAAAACTAGAATATACCAATGTATACTAATAATGAAAACTTAAAAGATACTAATAATGGAAAGTTTGTAATATACTAATAATGATAAGTTTAGAAGGTACTAATAATGATAACGTTAATATGAACTAATAATGACAAGTTTAGAATATATAATCTAGGAGTAATAATGAAAAAAACAGAATATACTAATACTGACAAGTTTAGAATATAACAACAAAAACAAGATTAGAAGGTATTTTTAAAGATAACATTAATGTGTAGTAATCATGAGAATTTTAGAATATACTAATAATGAAGAGTCAAAATACAATTAATATATTTATTGTGTACTAATAATAATGACAAATATAGAACATACCTATAACGACATGTTGAAAAGGAACTATTAATGATAACTTTAATGTGTACTAAAAAACAATTTTGGAATATATATTCTAAACTTGTTTTTATTAGTACACATTAAAGTTTAGTAGTGATAAGTTTTTAACGATAATGATAACTTTAATTTGTAATAAGTTTAGAATATACTAATAATTACAAATTAAAAGAATACTATTAATGACTTAAATTTTCACTTTAATGTGTGATAATAATAAGTAATAATAATAAAGTAATAATAATATTAAGTTTAGAATATACTAATAATTACAAGGTAAAAGGACACTGTTAATGATTAGTGTATAAGGTACTATTAATAACTTTAATTTTCACTAATAATAAGTTTAGAACGCACTAATAATTCCAGGTTTAGAAAATACTAATAAAAACAGGATTAGTGGGTACTATTAATGATAGATTAAATGTGTACTAAAAATGTCAAACTTGGAATATAGTAATAATAAGAAGATTAGAAGATACTATTAGTTTTTAATATACTAATAACGACATCTTTAGAATATACTAGTTTAAACTATAATAATAATGACAAGGTTTAATGAAAACTTTAACATGTACTAATATTACCAAGCTTAGAATATACTAATAATGATAGATTTAATATGAGCTATTAATGACAAGTTTAGAGCATACTAATAATGACAAGTTTAGAATACTCCAATGTAGACATGCTTAGAATGTACGTATAATGAGAAATTTGGAAAGTACAATTAATGATAACTTTAATGTGTACTAATAATGACAAGTTTATAAGGCACTATTGATGATATCTTTGATGGGTACTAATAATGAAAAGTTTAGAATATTCCGATAATGACCAGTTTAGAAGATACTACTAATAATGACGAGTTTAAGATATACTAATAATTACAAATTTATAGGGTACTGTTAATGATGAATTTTGAAGGTACTATTAATGTTTTATTAGTATGTTCTAAACTTATAATTAGTTTAGAATGTTTAGAATATTCTAGTTTAAATGATAATAATAAAGACAACTTTAACATAATATTGCCAAGTTTAGAATATACTAATATCCTATTAATGGTGAATTTAAGATGAAGTATTAATGACAAGTTTAGAACATACTAATGATGACAAGTTTAGAATATACCAATGAAGACATGTTTAGAATATACTGAAGTTTAGATAGTACTATTAATGATAACTTTAATGTGTACTAATAATGAGAAGTATAAAACATTCTAATGATAAGTTTAAAAAGTTTGATGTGTACGTATAATGACAAGTTTAGAACATTCTAATAATGATAGGTTAATGATAGATAATGATAGATAATGATTGATAGATGATGAATGGTTTAGAATAATGATAGGTTTAGAAGATCCTATTTAAAAGGTACTGTTAATGATATCATTAGTCAAATGATAAGTTTAGAACATACTAATAATGCCAAGTTAGAATCTACTAATAAAACAAGATTAGAAGGTACTTTTAATGATAAATTAAATGTGCACAAATTTGGAAATAATGAAGATTAGGATATACTATTAATGATAAGTTAACTAATAATTACGAGTTTTGAATATACTATTAATGACATGTTTAGAATACATTTGAAGATATTATAATGACAAGTTTAGATACATCAATGAAGATATATTTAGAATATACCAATATTGACATGTTTATAATATACGTATAATGAGAAGTCTAGAAATTACTATTAATGACTTTAATGTGTACTAATAATGGAAAGTATAGAACACTCTAATGGTGATAATGGTGATATCTTTGATGTGTACTAATGATGGAAAAATTAGAATATTCTAGTAATGACAGGTTTAGAAGATACTATTAATGTTAACTAATATTGACGAGTTTAGAATATACTAAGAATTATTAGAATATACTAATAATGGCATGATAAGTTTAGAAGGTGATATTTATGATAACCTCAAAGTTAACCTCAAATAATAACAAATTTAGAATATACTAATAGTAAGAAGTGTGCGATTAATGATAAATTTTATTTGCACAAATAATGACAAATTTAGAATGTGGTAATAATCGGTACTTTTAATAACTTTATTGTGTTGTCAAGATTAGAATATAATAGTAATATTTATTTTAAGATTCTCTTAGCAATATCTTTAACATGTACGATTAAAGAAAGTTTAGAATAATGACATTATGACAAGTTTGATTTGTGATAATGTCATATTCAGAAGGTACAATTAATTGAATCTTTAATGTGTACTAATAAGGAAAAGTTTAGAGTTTTTGAATAGTGACTAACAATAACAGGCTTAGAATATACTAATAATTATTACTAATTAATGTTTGAATTATACTAATAATGACAAGTTGAAAAGGAATTATCAATGATAACTTTAATATGTTCTAGTAATGATAAGTTTGAAATATACGATTAATGACACTTTTTAGGTACAACTAATAAAAACTTTAATGTGTACTAATAGTGACAAGTTAAGATTATGGTATTAACGAGTGCTATTAATGACAAGTTTAGGATATATCAATAACGACAAAATCAGAAGATTCTTTTAATAATAACTATATATGTAGTAAGAGTGACAACTATAGAATATACAAGTTTATACAAGTTTGGAAGCTACTTATAATGTGTACTAATTATGAAAGTTGAGAATATACTATTATGGGTAAGTTTGTAATATACTAATAATGACAAGTTTAGAAAGTACTGTTAATGGTAAGTTTAATGTATATGGAACATACTAATAATAAGTTTACAAGATACTGTTGATGATAACTAATACTAATAATGATCAGATTAAAGATACTATTAATGATAACTTTAATTGTACTATTAATGACAAGTTTAGAATATACTAATGATGAAATTTAAAGAATATTCTTTTAATGATAACTTTAAAGTGTACCAATAGTGACAAGCTTAGAATATGAGAGATAATTATATGTTTAGAAAGTATTATTAATGATAACTCTAATATGTACTCATAATCACATGTTTAGAATATCCTAATAACGACAAGCTTTTGAAGGTACTATTAATGATAACTTTTAATATGCACTAATAATGGCAATTGTAGAGGATACTGATAATAACAAATATTATGAAAGTTGAGAATATACTATTATGGGTAAGTTTATAATGTACTAACAATGACAAGTTTAGAAAGTTTAATGTATAGTAATGATGATACGTTAAGAATATACTTATAATGACGAGTTTAGAGCATACTAATAATGACAAGTTCACAAGATACTGTTAATGATAACTAATACTAATAATGATAATTATAGAACATACTAATAATGATCAGAATAAAAATACTATTAATGATAACTGTAATGACAACCTTAGTATATACTAATAATGAAATTTTAGAATTTTCTATTAATGATAACTTTAAAGTGTACTAATAGTGAAAAGCTTAGAATATGAAAGATAATTACGTTTAGAAAGCACTATTAATGATAACTCATAATCACATGTTTAGAATATACTAATAAGGACAAGCTTAGAAGGTAGTATTAATGATAACTTTAATATGCACTAATAATGGCAATTACAGACGATACTGATAATTACAAATATTAGAAGGTAATATCAATGATAACTGTAATGTGTACTAATAATGACAAAGTTAGAATATACGAATAATGGCAACTTTGCAAAGTGCTACCAATCATGTGTATTAATACTAACAAGTTTAGAATATAATAATAATGACAAGTTTAGAATAATGGCAACTTTAGAATACACTAATATTACCATGTTTAGAATATGTTTAACGAACACTATCAGTAAAAAAAAATTAGAACATACCAATTAAGATGTGTTTAGAATATTCTAATGGTTAGAAAGTGATATTAATGATAACTTTAATGTGAATATACTAATAATGATCAGATTAAAGATATTATTAATGATAACTTTAATGTGTACTATTAATGACAAGTTTAGAATGGTAATTTTAATGTGTTCAAATAAAACATTTGGAAAATTCCTTTAATGATAGTTTTAACATGTACTAATAATTTTTTAAAAGGTATTTTTGATAAAACAAGTTTACAAAATACTAATGATGTCAAGTTAAGAAGGTAATATTGATAACAACGTTAATGTGTACTAATAACGATAAGCTTAGAATATACTAATGTTTAGAAAAAGCTCTTAATGTGTACTATTAATACTAGAATATACAAGTGATGAAAAGTTTAGAAGATACTACTAATAATAACTTTAATATGTAGCAATAATAACAGGTTTATAATATACTAATAAAGATAAGTTTAGAATACACTAAATCTAACAAGTTTGGATAAGTTTAATGTGCACTAATAATGACAAGTTTATAATGTACTAACAATGATAAATTAAGAAGGTGCTATTAACTATAAATTTAATGAGTCCTAATAATGACAAAATTTTAATATATACTAATTATCACAGGTTTAGAATATACTTACAATGATATTTAGATCAAGTTCAGAAGATACTGTTAATGGTAACTTTAATGTTTAGAAATAATGACGTGTGGAATATACTAATAACGATAAGTTTAGAAGGTTCTACTAGTATTAACCTCTAAACTTTGACAAGTTATTGTTAATAATAACTTTTATGTGTACTTATAATCAGAAGTTTACAATATACTAATAATCAAAGGTTTAGAAGGTACAGGTATGTGTACTAATAATGAAAAGATTAGAATATACTAATAATTAAAAGTTTAAAAGGTACTGTTCAAGATAACTTTAATTTGTACTGATAATAAGCAAGTTTACTACAAGTTTAGAAGATAAATGATAAATTCAGTATATACTAATAGTAAAATACTAATAATAAAAAGTTTAGAATATGGCAATAAAAACAAGTATAGAAGGTACTATTAATGATAACTTTAATGTGTTACAAGTTTAGAATATAGTGATAATGAGAAGTTTAGAAGGTAGTATTATTTGCAATTTCATAAAGCACTAATAATGAAAAGCTTGGAAGATATTATTAATGATAACGTTAATGTGTACTAATAAATACAAATTTCGAATCTAATAATAATAACTTTAATGTGTTATCAAAATAAAAAGTTTGGAATATACTGATAATTATTAATATATTGTAAACTTCTGATTATTAATACACATAAAAGTTACTATTAACAATACCTTCTAAACTTGTCAAAGTTTAGAAGTTAATACTAGTAGAACCTTCTAAACTTATCGTTATTAGTATATTCCACACTTGTCATTATTTCTAAACAGTATCTTCTGAACTTGTCAATCTTAGCATATTCTAAATATCATTGTAAGTATATTCTAAACCAGTGATTATTAGTATATATTAAATTTATAGTTAATAGCACCTTCTTAACTTGTCATTGTTAGTACATTATAAACTTGTCATTATTAGTACACATTAAACTTATCCAAACTTGTTAGTATTAGTGTATTCTAAAATTTTCTTTATTAGTATATTATAAACCTGTTATCATTGTTACATATTAAAGTTATTATTAGTAGTATCTTCTAATCTTCTCATTACTTGTACATTAAGAGTTTTTTCTAAACATTAGTATATTCTAAAATTGTCGTTATTAGTACACATTAACGTTATTATCAATATTACCTTCTTAACTTTACATCATTAGTATATTGTAAACTTGTCTTATCAAAAATGATAACAATAAAGACATTTTTAACATAAAATTGCCAAGTTTAGAATATACAAATATACATAAGTTTAGAACAACCTATTAATGATGAATTAATTAATTAATGAATTAATGAAGTATTAATGAAAAGTTTAGATCATACTAATGATGACAAGTTTAGAATATACTAATGAAGAAATGTTTAGAATATACATGTTTAGAATACACTAAAGTTTAGATAGTACTATCAATGATAACTTTAATGTGTAATATGAAAAGTATAAAACAATGTGTAATATGAAAAGTATAAAACATTCTAATGATGACAACTTTAAAAAGTTTGATGTGTACTTATAATGACAAGTTTAGAGCATTCTAATAATGACAGGTTTAGAAGATACTATTTACTATACTATACTATTTAAAGGGTACTGTTAATGACAAGTTTAGAAGGTACTATTAATTACTTTAATTTTTACTAATGATAAGTTTAGAACATACTAATAATGCCAAGTTAGAATGTACTAATAAAACAAGATTAGAAGGTACTTTTAATGATAAATTTAATGTGTACTAATAATGGCAAATTTGGAATATACCAATAATAAACATGATACTAATAATTACGAGTTTTGAATATACTACTAATGACTTGTTTAGGATATACTAGTTTAAATTATGATAATGACAAAGTTAGAATAATGACAACTTTAGCATATTGCCAGGCTTAGAATATACTAATGATAACGTCCCATTAATGATAAATTTCATATGATATATTATGACAAGTTTAGAACATACTAATAATGACAAGTTTAGATACATCAATGAAGACATATTTAGCATATACCAATATTGACATGTTTATAATATACGTATAATGAGAAGTCTAGAAAGTACTATTAATGATAACTTTAATGTGTGCTAGTAGAAAGTATAGAACACTCTAATGGTGACAGGTTTAAAAGGTACTATTAATGATATCTTTGATGTGTACTAATAATGAAAAAATTAGAATATTCTAGTAATGACAGGTTTAGAAGATACTATTAATGATAACTAATATTGACGAGTTTAGAATATACTAAGAATTATTAGAATATACTAATTATGGCATGTTTAGAATATACTAATGATGACAAGTTTAGAAGGTAATATTTATGATAACTTCAATGTTTACTAATAATAACAAATCTAGAACATATGCGGTAATAATCGGTACTTTAAATAACTTTATTGTGTTGTCAAGATTAGAATATAATAGTAATAATAATTTTAATGTATATTGATATTGACAAGATTAGAAGATTCTCTTAGCAACATCTTTAACATGTACGATTAAAGAAAGTTTAGAATAATGACATTATGACAAGTTTAATGTCATAATATCATATTCAAAAGGTACAATTAATTGAAACTTTAATGTGTACTAATAATGAAAAGTTTAGAGTTTTTGAATAGTGACTAACAATAACAGGTGTAGAATACACTAATAATTATTACTAATTAATGTTTGAATTATACTAATAATGACAAGTTGGAAAGGAATTATCAATGATAACTTTAATATGTTCTAGTACAACTAATAAAAACTTTAATGTGTACTAATAATGACAAGTTAAGATTATGGTATTAACGAGTGCTTAATGACAAGTTTAGGATATACCAATAACGACAACATCAGAAGATTCTTTTAATAATAACTTAAATATGAAGTAAGAGTGACAACTATATATACAAGTTTATACAAGTTTGGAAGCTACTTATAATGTGTACTAATTATGAAAGTTGAGAACATACTATTATGGGTAAGTTTGTAATATACTAATAATGACAAGTTTAGTAAGTACTGTTAATGGTAAGTTTAATGTACTAATAATAAGTTTACAAGATACTGTTGATGATAACTAATACTAATAATGATAATTATAGAACATACTAATAATGATCAGATTAAAGATACTATTAATTTAGAATATACTAATAATGAAATTTGAAGAATATTCTATTAATAATAACTTTAAAGTGTACCAATAGTGACAAGCTTAGAATAGAAAAGATAATTATATGTTTAGAAAGTATTATTAATGATAACTAATATGTACTCATAATCACATGTTTAGACTATACTAATAACGACAACTTTAAAAGGTACTATTAATGATAACTTTAAGATGCACTAATAATGGCAATTGTAGAGGATACTGATAATAACAAATATTATGAAAGTTGAGAATATACTATTATGGGTAAGTTTATAATATACTAACAATGGCAAGTTTAGAAAGTTTAATGTATAGTAACGATGATATGTTAAGAATATACTTATAATACTAATATTGACAAGTTTACAAGATACTGTTAATGATAACAAATACTAATAATGATAATTATAGAACATACTAATAATGATCAGAATAAAGATACTATTAATGATAACTGTAATTGTACTATTAATGAAATTGTACTATTAATGTAATTGTACTAATAATGAAATTTTTAGAATTTTCTTATAATGATAACTGTAGAGTGTACTAGTAGTGAAAAGCTTAGAATATGAGAGATAATTACGTATAGAAAGCACTATTAATGATAACTCATAATCACATGTTTAGAATATACTAATAAGGACAAGCTTAGAAGGTACTATTAATGATAAATTTAATATGCACTAATAATGGCAATTATAGACGATACTGATAATTACAAATATTAGAAGGTAATATCAATGATAACTGTAATACTAACAAGTTTAGAATATAATAATAATGAAAAGTTTAGAATAATGGCAACTTTAGAATACACTAATATTGCTATGTTTAAAGAACACTATAAGTAAAAAAATTAGAACATGCCAATTAAGATGTGTTTAGAATATTCTAATGGTTAGGAAGAGATATTAATGATAACTTTAATGTGTACTAATAAGGATAATTATAGAAAATACTAATAATGATCAGATTAAATATATTATTAATGATAACTTTAATGTGTACTATTAATGACAAGTTTAAAATGGTAATTTTAATGTGTTCTAATGTGTTTAGAAGGTACGATCAATTATAACTTTAATGTACTAATAAGGAGAAGTTTAGAATATACTAAATGACAGGCTTAGACGGATCTACTAATGATATATTTAATTTGTACTAATAATCACAAATTTAAAATGCACTATTGATGGCAAGGTTAGATTAGTTTAAGAACTATAATTTTAATGTGTTCTAATAAGATGAGGTTTATAATATCCAAATAATGAAAAATTAGGAAGGTATCTTAATGATAACTTTAATATCTACTAACAATGACAAGTTTAGAATATAGTAATAATGACAAATTTAGAATTTACTAATAATAAAAAGTTTAGAATGATTTGTTTTGAATAAACTAACAATGTCATGTTTAGAAAACAATAATAATACTAGAATATACAAATAATGACAAGTATAGAAGATACTACTAACAATAGCTTTAATATGTATGGATAATGACAAGTTTATCAAATACTAATAAAGAAAAGTTAAAAACAGCAATAATGACATGTTTAGAAGGTTATATTAATGATAACGTTAATGTGTAATGACACGTTTGAATTATATTAATAATGCAAAGTTTAGAAAATACTAATACTATCAATGATTTGTTTTGAATAAACTAACAATGTCATGTTTAGAAAACAATACTACTAATGTACTAATACTCACAAGTTTAGAATATAGCAATAATGACAAGTTTAGAAAAATGATAAACTTTGGAATACATTAGTTTTGCCAAGTTTAGAATATACCAATAATGATAATATATAATATATTAATGATGATATATAATATCATTATTAATGATATAATATATTAATGATGTCAAGTTACTGTTAAGGTAGAAGGTACTGTTAACGTGTACTAATAATACTAGAATATACAAATAATGACAAGTTTAGAAGATACTACTAATAATAGCTTTAATATGTATGGATAATGACAAGTTTATCAAATACTAATAAAGAAAAGTTAAAAACAGCAATAATGACATGTTTAGAAGGTTATATTAATGATAACGTTAATGTGTAATGACACGTTTGAATTATATTAATAATGCAAAGTTTAGAAAATACTAATACTATCAATGATTTGTTTTGAATAAACTAACAATGTCATGTTTAGAAGACAATACTACTAATGTACTAATACTCACAAGTTTAGAATATAGCAATAATGACAAGTTTAGAAAAATGATAAACTTTGGAATATATTAGTTTTGCCAAGTTTAGAATATACCAATAATGATAAGTATACGAGGTCCTAATAGTTTTAACATGTACTAATAATGAAAAGTTTAGAAGGTATTTCTAATGATAACTTTAATGTGTACTAATAGAACCTTCTAAAATTATCCTTATTAGTATAATCCACGATTGTCACTATTTCTACACATTAAAGTAACTTTAACAGTATCATCTGAACGTGTCAATCTTGTCAATATTTAACACTTGACATTATTAGTACCCATTAAAGCTTGTCAGTTTTATGTTCTAAACCCTCATTATCATTAAATATCACTAAAAATACTTTTTAAGTGGTCATTGTTATTAATTCGAAACATCATTATTAGTAAATACTATACATATCTTCTTCGGTATTCTAAACTTTATTAGTATACATTAAAGTTATCAGTACTAGGACCTTGTATCCTTATCATTATTAGTATATTCTTAACTTGGTAATAATAATATATTCCGAGTTTATCATTATTCTAAACTGGTCATTATTAGTATATTCTATCATTAGTAGTGTCTTCTAAACAATTTATTGTTAGTATATTCAAAACTAATTATTAGTACGTATCATAGTTATCATTAATAGCAACTTCTACTATGCTACTGTTAGTATTTTCAACCTTGCATTAATAGTATATTTTAAACGAGTCCTACACATTAACGTTATCCTTAATGTATCCTTCTAAACATGTCATTACCAATAATATTCTAATTATGACAAGTTTAGGTATTATTAATGATAATTTTAACGTGTTTAGAATATACTAATAATGACAAGTTTAGAAGGTACTATTGCATGATAACTTAATGTGCACTAATAATGACAAATTTTGAATATGCTAGTAATGACAATTTTGTAATATTACGGTTAGATCTAATATGTGCTAATGTGGTAATGATAGTTTTAGAATACACTAAGAATAGTATTTTTGTGATATACAAAGGATAAGTTCAGAAGATACCTTAATGACAACTTTTAGACTATTAATGATAACTTTAATGTGTACTAATATAAACAAAGTACTATTTACTAATAAGGGTAAGTTTAAAAGGTACTATAATTAATAACGTTAACTTGTACTAATAACGACAAGCTTAGAATATACTAATAATGCCAAGTTTAGAAGGTACTATTAAGGATAACTTTAATGTCTACTAATAGTGGTAAGTTTAGTATATACTATTAATGTGAAGTTTAGAATATACTAATAATGACAAGTTTTGAAAGCACTATTAGAGAAAAATCTATATGAAATTATAATGAAAAGTTGAGAATATGACAAGTTTACATGTTAATGAAAAATTGATTTATAACAAAATGGGAAATTTACAAAAAAGGTATAGTGTTTAACAGGTACTATTAGTAAAATCTTTAATGTGTACTAATAATTACTTAAATGAGTACTAATAGTGAAAAGTTTACAAAATACTAGTAATGACATGTTTAGAATATACTTTTAATGATAGCTATAATATGACTAATAGTAACAAGTTTAGAATATACTAATAATAACATGTACAAGTTTAGAAGGTATTATTAATAATAGCTTTAATGTGACAAGTTTACAATATACTTATAATGCAAGGCACAGTTAATGATAACTTTTATGTGTACTAATAATGGAAAGATTAGAATATACCAACAATGTACTAATAATGAAAAGATTAAAGATACTAATAATAGCAAGTTTGTAATATACTAATAATGACTTGTTTTAAAGATGTATTAATAATGCATTTAACTTTGACAAGTTTAGAAGGTATTATTAATAATAACTTTAATGTGCACTAATAATCAGAGGTTTAGAAGATACAGGTATGTGTACTAATAATGGAAAGATTAGAATATACCAATAATTACAAGTTTAAAGCGTACTGATCAAGACAACTTTAATTTGTACTAATAATAAGCAAGTTTGTAATATACTAATAAAGACAAGTTTAGAATGCACTCTAATAAATGTAATGTGTACTAATAATAAAAAGTTTAGAATATTGTAATGATAACAAGTTTAGAAGGTACTATTGAGATCTTTAATGTGACAAGTTTAGAATATAGCAATAATGAGAAATTTAGAAGTTGACATTGATAAGTTTAGAATGCACTAATAATGAAAAGTTTGGAAAATATTATCAATGATAACGTTAATGTTATACTAATAAATACAAACAAATAAAAAACTACAAAATACAAAAAATATAAAAATATAAAAATACAAAACAAATACAAATACAAATGTATAGGCTATCAATAATAAATTTAATGTGTTCTGAAAATGAAAAGTTAAAAGTTTAGAATATACCAATAATTTTAGAATGTACTTTTAATGATAACTTTAATGTGTACTAGTAATGACTGGTTAAAGGTGCTATTAATAGTAATTTTAAAGTGAACTAAAAATGACATACATAATACTAAGTTTAGGATATACAAATAAACTTTAATGTGTACCAATAATGAGATGGTTAGAATATACTATAAATGACAATTTTATAAGGAACTATTAATGACAAGTTTAGAATATACTAGTAATGACAAGTTTAGAAAGTACTATTAATTATAACTTTAGAGTGTACTAATACTGTAAAGTTTATAATATACAAAAAATAAAAAGTTAGGCACAAAATGAAAAGTTTAGAAGAAACTAATACTGACATGTTTAAAATATAGCAATAATGATCATTTTAAAAGATCCTATTAATGTATACTAATAATGGCACGTAATAATAAGAAGTTTAGAAGGTACTGTTAAGTTTAGAATATACTAATAATAACAAGTTGAGATGTTACTATAATTGTTAACTATAATATGTGCTAATAATGAATTTAGAATATACTAATAATAATAAGTTTAGAAGGTACTAATAACGTTAATATGAACTAATAATGACAAGTTTAGAATATACAAACAGAAAATTCAGAAGGTACTATAAGTAGTGATAATGAAAAAATTAGAATATACTAATAATGACAAGTTTAGAATATAACAATAAAAACAAGATTAGAAGGTATTTTTAAAGATAACATTAATGCGTACTAATAATGAGAATTTTAGAATATACTATTAATGAAGAGTGTGAAAATACAATTAATATCTTTATTGTGTATTAATAATGACTAATATAGAATATACTTATAACGACAGGTTGAAAAGGAACTGTTAATGATAACTTTAATGTATACTAATAAAAACAAGTTTAGAATATATTTTAGCAGTGACAAATTTTTAACGATAATGATAACTTTAATGTGTAATAATATTGACAAGTTTAGAATATACTAATAATTAAAAGTTATAAGGGTACTTGTATTGATTAGTGTAGAAGTTACTATTAATAGGTACTATTAATGATATATTTAATGTGTACTAATAATGTCAAACTTGGAGTATAGTAATAATGAAAAGATTAGAAGATACTATTAATGATAAGTTTACTAATAATGACGAGTTTTGAATATACTAATGACGACATCTTTACAATATACTACTTTAAACTATAATGATAATGCCAACTTTAATATATATTGCCAAGTTTAGAATATACTAATAATGATATATTTAATATAAACTATTAATGGCAAGTTTTGAACATACTAATAATGACAAGTTTAGAATATTCCAATGTAGATATGTTTAGAATATACGTATAATGAGAAATTTGGAAAGTACTATTAATGATAACTTTAATGTGTACTAATGATGAAAAGTATAGAACATTCTAATGATGACAAGTTTAAAAGGTACTATTAATGATATCTTTGATGTGTACTAAATAATGACACGTTTAGAATATTCCGATAATGATGCTATTAATGATAACTAATCATGACGAGTTTTGAATATACTAATAATCTTTAGAATATACTACTTTAAACTATAATAATAATGCCAACTTTAACATATATTGCCAAGTTTAGAATATACTAATAACGATATATTCAATATAAACTATTAATGGCAAGTTTTGAACATACTAATAATGACAAGTTTAGAATATTCCAATGTAGACATGTTTAGAATATACGTATAATGAGAATTTTGGAAAGTAGTACTAATGATAACTTTAATGTGTACTAATAATGAAAAGAATAGAACATTCTAATGATGACAAGTTTAAAAGGTACTATTAATGACACGTTTAGAATATTCCGATAATGATGCTATTAATGATAACTAATCATGACGAGTTTAGAATATTCTAAAAATTACAAATCTAAAGGGTACTGTTAGTGATAAGTATCGAAGGTACTATTAATGACTTTAATTTTTACTATTGATAATTTTAGAACAGAATAATAATGTCAAGTTTAGAATGTTTAGAATATACTAATATTGCCAAGTTTAGAATATACTAATAATAACTTTAGAACGTCCTATTAATGATAAAATTGATATGAAGTATTAATGAAAAGTTTAGATATACCAATGAAGACATGTTTAGAATATACAGAAGTTTAATAATAACAATAACTTTAATGTGTACTAATAATGAAAAGTATAAAACATTCTAATGATGACAAGTTTGAAAGGTACTATTAATGATATCTTTAATGACAAGTTTACAACATTCTAATAATGACAGGTTTAGAAGATACTACAAAAATAACTAATAATGACGAGTTTAGAATATATTAATTATTACAAGTTTAAAGGGTAATAGTAAGTTTAGAAGGTACTATTACTTTTAATTATTTTTTACTAATGATAAGTTTAGAACATACTAATAATGTCAAGTTTAGAATGTACTAATAAAAACAAGATTAGAGGGTACTTTAATAACAAATTTAATGTGTACTAATAATGGCAAATTTGGAATATACTAATAATTAGGATATACTATTAATAACGAGTTTTGAATATACTAATAATAATATGTTCAGAATACACTAGTTTGAATTATAATAATAATGACAAGGTTAGAATAATGACGACTTTAACATATACTAAAATTGCCAGACTATACTAACGATAACTATATACTAACGATAACTATATACTAACTATATACTAACGATAACTATATACTAACGATAACGTCCTATTAATGATAAATTTAATATGAACTATTAATGACAAGTTTAGAACATACTAATAATGAGAAGTTGAAGACATTTAGAATATACCAATATTGACATGTTTAGAATATACGTATAATGAGAAGTCTAGAAAGTACTATTAATGATAACTTTAATGTGTACTAATAATGAAAAGTATAGAACACTCTAATGGTGACAGTTTTAAAGGGTACTGTTAAAGATATCTTATAATGACAAGTTTAGAACACTATAATAATGACAGATTTAAAAGAGAGTATTTAGAATACTATTTAGAATAATTATTAGAATATACTAATAATGACATGTTTAGAATAATGACATGTTTAGAATGATGACAAGTTTAGAAGGTAATATTTATGATAACTTCAATGTTTACTAATAATAATTTTTTTTTAAATATACTGATTATAATGAAGTGTGCGATTAATAATAAATCTTATTTGCACATATAATGTCAAATTAGAATGTGGTAATAATTGGTACTTATGAAATTTTTATTGTGTTGTAATAATGTCAAGATAATATAAAAGTAATAATAACTTTAATGTATATATACTGAAAAGATTAAGATTCTCTTAGCAATATCTTTAAAGTGTACTATTAAAGAAAGTTCAGAATATACTAATAATGACAAGTTTAATGTATCATAATATCATATTTAAATGGTACAATTAATTGAAACTTTAATGTGTACTAACAATGAAAAGTTTTTGAATAATGACTAATAATAACAAGTTTAGAATACACTAATAATGATTACTAATTAATGTTTGAATTATACTAATAATGACAAGTTGAAAAATTAATGATAACTTTAATATGTTCTAGTAATGGCAAGTTTAGAATATACGATTATGACACTTTTAGGTAATTCTAATAAAAACTTTAATGTGTACTAATAATGACAAATTAAGATTATGGTATTAATTATAATTTTAACGAGTGCAAGTTTAGGATATACCAATAACGATAAAATCAGAATATTATTTTAATAATAACTTAAATATGTAATAAGAATGTAATAAGGTTATACAAGTTTGAGGCTACTATTAATGATAACATTAATGTGTACTAACTATAAAAGTTGAGAATATACTATTATGGGTAAGTTTATAACATACTAATAATGACAAGTTTAGAAAGTACTATTTATGGTAAGTTTAATGTATAGTGAATATACTTATAATGACAAGTATAAAAGATACTAATAATGACAAGTTTACAAGATACTCTTGATAATAACTAATACTAATAATGCTAATAATGTTCAGATTTAAGATACTATTAATGAGAACTTTAAAGTGTACTATTAATAACAAGTTTAGAATATACTGATAATGAAATTTTAGAATATTGTATTAATGATAACTTTAAAGTGTACCAATAGTGGCAACCTTAGAATATGAAAGTACATGTTGAGAAAGAACTATTAATGATAACTCTAATATGTATTCATAATCACATGTTTAGAATATACTAATAACGACAAGTTTAGAAGGTACTATTAATGATAACTTTAATATGCACTAATAATGGCAATTGTAGAGGATACGGATAATAACATATTACAAAATATTATGAAAGTTGAAAATATACTATTATGGTTAAGTCTATAATATTACAAATAATAAGTTTAGAAAGTACTATTAATGGTAAGTCTAATGAATAGTAATAATGATACGTTAAGAATATACTTATAATAACAAGTTGAGAACATACTAATAATGACAAGTTTACAATACAAATAATGATCAGATTAAAGTTACTATTAATGATAACTTTAATGTATACTATTAATGACAATTTCAGAATATGCTAATAATGAAATTTTAGGACATTCTACTAATGATAACTTTAAAGTGTACCAATAGCTTAGAATATGAAAGATAATTACATGTTTAGAAAGCACTGTCAATGATAATTCTAATATGTACTCAAGTGTACTAATAATCACATAATTTGTACTAATAAGGGCAAGTTTAGAAGGCACTATTAATGATAACTTTAATAATATATTGATGATATTAAAGCTATCATTAAATGTATATTCTAAACATGCCATTACTAGTATTTTGTAATTTTTTCACTATAAGTACTCATTAAAGTAACTATTAGTACATATTAAATATTTAATAATACACCTGCTAAACGCTATACGTTTTCTTTCTAAATTTTCCATTTTATTATGAATGAATTAGATTATACTTTGTCATATTCTAAACTTTTCATTGTCATTTCGCATAGATTTTATCTTTAATAGTGCTTTCCAAACTTGTCATTATTAGTATATTCTCAACTTCTCGTTGATAGTAAACACTAAACTTATCACTATTAATAGACATTAAAGTTATACTTAATAGTACCTTCTAAACTTGGCATTATTAGTATATTCCAAGCTTGTCGTTA
The DNA here is from genome assembly GCF_046742065.1 of Oratosquilla oratoria. NCBI lineage: Eukaryota > Metazoa > Arthropoda > Malacostraca > Stomatopoda > Squillidae > Oratosquilla > Oratosquilla oratoria. The sequence goes on from NC_134809.1 coordinate 1,692,888, forward strand.
TTAGTACAAGTTAACGTTATCAATTTTAGTACCTTCTAAACTTACCCTTATTAGTATATAGTGCTTTGTTTATATTAGTACACATTAAAGTTATCATTAATGTTTTCTGAACTTATCTTTACTTGTATATTACAAAAATGCTATTTTTAATGTATTCTAAACTTGTCATTATTATCACATTACCACATATTAGCACATTCTAAAATCGCCATTATCATTATATTAAACTTGTCATTATCAGTATATTCTAAATTTATCTTCTAACATTTTCTTCCAAACATGCCATTTTTTATACATTTTTACTGTACCTTTCAAATTTCTGATCACTAGCATATCATAATCTTGACAGTATTAGTACACATTGAAGTTATCATTAAGAGTAGTTTCTTAATTTTTCATTAGTATATTCTAAAGTTGTCGTCATTTGCCATTTGCCATATAAGTTATCATTAATAGTACCTTCTAAACATCTCATTTTTAGTATAATTTAAACTTCTCATTATTGGTGTTTTCTAAATTTGTCAATATTGGATTTTATTAAAGTTTACAGTAATAGAACTTTCTGAACTTGTCATTGATACTGCATTTTAAACTTGTCATTATTAGTACACATTAAAGTTATTAGTAGTACCTTTATAACTACACATTAAAGTTATCATAAATAGTATCTCTCTAAATTTGTCATTTTAGTACACATTGAATCTATTATCAATTGTACCCTCTACACTTGTCAATTTTTGTATATTATAAACTTGTTATTATTAACACATTTTTAAGTTATCATTAAAAGCATCTCTTTATTAGTACACATTAAAGTCATCATTAACAATACTTTCTAAAGTTGTCATTGTTCGTATATTATTCTAAACTTGTCATTATTAATACACATTAAAGTTATAATTATTAGGACAATACAGTACATGTTAAAGCTACCATTATTACTGGCTTCTTAATATGACATTGTTAGCTTTTTTCAAAACTAATCATTATTAGTACATATTATAGTTATCATTAATAGCAATTCTAATTATGCTAATATTAATATTTACAAAACTGCATTATCAATATAAAACGTGTCATTAACATTATTATTAATATAACCTTTTAAACTTTATTACAATATTGTAAACATGTGATTATGTGTACATAATACATGTATTATGATAACATGTGAATAATAACATATGAATATGTGTACATATTCAAGTTATCATTAATAAAGCCTTTAAACTTGTCATTATTAGTATATACCAAACATTAATTATCAGAAGACATTAAAGTTTTATTTATAATACATTCTAAATTTGTCATTATTGGTACGTTCTAAACTTGTCATTTATTAGTACAAATTATAGTTATCATATATAGAACCTTCTAAAGTTGTCATTTTTAGTAATTTCTATACTTTCCATTATCAATTTATTCTAAACTTTTCCACATTAAAGTTATCATGAATCTTCTAAGCTCATATTCTAAGCTCGTTATTATTGGTACATACAAAATTTTTCATTAATCCTTCTAAATTTGTTAGTATTAGTGTATTCTAAACTTGTCATTACAAGTGTATTCTAAACCTGACATTATTAGCATATTTAAATTTGTCGTTATTGGTATGTTCAACACTTGTCATTATTAGTAAATATTAAAGCTTGTCAATTGTATATTCTAAACCCTCATTACTAGTACACATTAGTTATCACTAGCAATACTTTCTTAAGTTGTCATTATTCGTAAATTCGAAACATCACTATTAGTAAATACTAAACATATCTTCTTTGGTATTCTAAACTTTATTAGTATACATTGTAGTTATCATTACTAGGACCTTGTATCCTTACCCTACACTTGGCAATAATAATATATTCTGAGTTTATCAATGTCCTAAACTTGTCATTATTAATATATTCTAAACTTTTGAGTATTAATACATATTAAAGTTATCATTTGTAGTGACTTCTAAACATGACATTGTTAGTATATTCAAAATTAATGAAAATTTTAATTGGTGATATGGGAAATTTATAAAAAAAAAAAGTATAGCGTTTAGCAGGTACTATTATCAAAATATTTAATGTGTACTAATAATTATTTTAATGAGTACTAATAGTGAAATTTTTTACAAAAAAACTAGTAATGACATGTTTAGAATATACTTTTAATGATAACTTTAATATGCACTGATAGTAACAAGTTTAGAATATACTAAGAATAACATATATTCTTAACGTATCATAATCACTATACATTAAACTTACCATAAATAGTACTTTCTAAACTTGTCATTATTAGTATGTTATAAACTTACCCATAATAGTATATTCTCAACTTTTATAGTTAGTACACATTAATGTTATCATTAATAGTAGCCTCAAACTTGTATAACCTTATATATTCTAAAGTTTTCATTCTTATTACATATTTAAGTTATTATTAAAAGAATCTTCTGATTTTGTCGTTATTGGTATATCCTTAACTTGCACTCGTTAAAATTATCATTAATACCATAATCTTAATTTGTCATTATTAGTACACATTAAAGTTTTTATTAGAATTACCTAAAAGTGTCATTAATCGTATATTCTAAACTTGTCATTAATAGAACATATTAAAGTTATCATTGATAATTCCTTTTCAACTTTATTATTATTAGTATAATTCAAACATTAATTAGTAATCACTATTAGTGTATTCTAAACTTGTTATTATTAGTCATTATTCAAAAACTAAACTTTTCATTGTTAGTACACATTAAAGTTTCAATTAATTGTACCATTTAAATATGATATTATGACACATTAAACTTGTCATTATTAGTATATTCTAAACTTTCTTTAATAGTACACGTTAAAGATATTGCTAAGAGAATCTTAATCTTTTCAGTATCAATATACATTAAAGTTATTACTACTTTTATATTCTAATCTTTACATTATTACAACACAATAAAAATGTCAAAGTACCAATTAATACCACATTCTAAATTTGACATTATATGTGCAAATAAGATTTATAATTAATCGTACACTTCTTATTATCAGTATATTCTAAATTTTTTATTATTAGTAAACATTGAAGTTATCATAAATATTACCTTCTAAACATGTCATTATTAGTATATTCTAATAATTATTCTAAATAGTATTCTAAATACTCTCTTTTAAATCTGTCATTATTATAGTGTTCTAAACTTGTCATTATAAGATATCGTTAATAGTACCCTTTAAAACTGTCACCATTAGAGTGTTCTATACTTTTCATTATTAGTACACATTAAAGTTATCAATAATAGTACTTTCTAGACTTCTCATTATACGTATATAATGATTACATGTCAATATTGGTATATTCTAAATGTCTTCAACTTCTCATTATTAGTATGTTCTAAACTTGTCATTAAATCATATAAAATTTATCATTAATAGGACGTTATCGTTAGTATATAGTTATCGTTAGTATATAGTTAGTATATAGTTATCGTCCGGCAATTTTAGTATATGTTAAAGTTGTCATTATTCTAACCTTGTCATTATTATTATAATTCAAACTAGTATATTCTAAACATATTATTATTAGTATACTCAAAACTCGTTATTATTAGTAAACTTATTAATAGTATATCCTAATTATTAGTATATTCCAAATTTGCCATTATTAGTACACATTAAATTTGTCATTAAAAGTACCCTCTAATCTTGTTTTTATTAGTACATTCTAAACTTGACATTATTAGTGTGTTCTAAACTTATCATTAGTAAAAAATAATTAAAAGTAATAGTACCTTCTAAACTTACCATTACCCTTTAAACTTGTAATAATAAATATATTCTAAACTCGTCATTATTAGTTATTTTTGTAGTATCTTCTAAACCTGTCATTATTAGAATGTTGTAAACTTGTCATTAAAGATATCATTAATAGTACCTTTTCAATTTGTCATCATTAGAATGTTTTATACTTTTCATTATTAGTACACATTAAAGTTATCATTAATAGTACTTTCTAAACTTCTGTATATTCTAAACATGTCTCCATTGGTATATCTAAAATGTCATTAATACTTCATATCAATATTATCATTAATAGGACGTTCTAAAGTTATTATTAGTATATTATAAACTTGGCAATATTAGTATATGTTAAAGTTTAAACTAGTATATTCTAAACATTCTAAACTTGACATTATTATTATGTTCTAAACTTATTAATAGTAAAAATTAAAGTCATTAATAGTACCTTACTTATAATGACAAGTATAGAAGATACTAATAATGACAAGTCTACAAGATACTCTTAATAATAACTAATACTAATGATGATGATTATAGAACATGCTAATAATGATCATATTAGAGATACTATTAATGAGAACTTTAAAGTGTACTATTAATAACAAGTTTAAAATATACTGATAATGAAATTTTAGAATATTCTATTAATGATAACTTTAAAGTGTACCAATAGTGGCAACCTTAGAATATGAAAGTACATGTTTAGAATGTACTAATAACGACAGGCTTAAGGTACTATTAATGATAACTATAATATGCACTAATAATTGCAATTGTAGAGGATACGGATAATAACAAATATTAGAAAATATTATGAAAGTTGAAAATATACTATGGTTAAGTTTATAATATTACAATTAATAACAAGTTTAGAAAGTACTATTAATTGTAAGTCTAATGAATAGTAATAATGATACGTTAGGAATATACTTATAATAATAAGTTGAGAACATACTAATAATAACAAGAATATACTAATAGTAAGAAGTGTGCGATTAATGATAAATTTTATTTGCACAAATAATGACAAATTTAGAATGTGATAATAATTGGTACTTTTAATAACTTTATTGTGTTGTCAAGATTAGAATATAATAGTAATAATTATTTTAATGTATATTGATATTGACAAGATAAAAGATTCTCTTAGCAATATCTTTAACATGTACGATTAAAGAAAGTTTAGAATAATGACATTATGACAAGTTTGATGTGTCATAATGTCATATTCAAAAGGTACAATTAATTGAAACTTTAATGAAAAGTTTAGAGTTTTTTAATAGTGACTAACAATAACAGGCTTAGAATATACTAATAATGATTACTAATTAATGTTTGAATTATACTAATAATGACAAGTTGAAAAGGAATTATCAATGATAACTTTAATATGTTCTAGTAATGATAAGTTTGAAATATACGATTAATGACACTTTTTAGGTACAACTAATAAAAACTTTAATGTGTACCAATAATGACAAGTTAAAATCATGGTATTAACGAGTGCTATTAATGACAAGTTTAGGATATACCAATAACGACAAGATCAGAAGATTCTTTTAATAATAAATTAAATATGTAGTAAAAGTGACAACTATAGAATATACAAGTTTATAAAAGTTTGGGAGCTACTTATAATGTGTACTAATTATGAAAGTTGAGAATATACTATTATGGGTAAGTTTAATGATAACTTTAATATGCACTAATAATGGCAATTGTAGAGGATACTGATAATAACAATTATTATGAAAGTTGAGAATATACTAACAATGACAAGTTTAGAAAGTTTAATGTATAGTAATGATGATACGTTAAGAATATACTTATAATGACGAGTTTAGAGCATACTAATAATGACAAGTTTACAAGATACTGTTAATGATAACTAATACTAATAATGATAATTATAGAACATACTAATAATGATCAGAATAAAGATACTATTAATGATAACTGTAATTGTACAATTAGAATATACTAATAATGAAATTTTAGAATTTTCTATTAATGATAACTTTAAAGTGTACTAATAGTGAAAAGCTTAGAATATGAAAGATAATTACGTTCAGAAAGCACTATTAATGATAACTCATAATCACATGTTTAGGATATACTAATAAGGACAAGCTTAGAAGGTAGTATTAATAATGACGATACTGATAATTACAAATATTAGAAGGTAATTTCAATGATAACTGTAATGTGTACTAATAATGACAAAGTTAGAATATACGAATAATGACAACTTTGCAAAGTGCTACCAATCATGTGTATTAATACTAACAAGTTTAGAATATAATAATAATGACAAGTTTAGAATAATGGCAACTTTAGAATACACTAATATTACCATGTTAAAATATGTTTAATGAACACTATAAGTAAAAAATTTAGAACATACCAATTAAAAATGTGTTTAGAATATTCTAATGGTTAGAAAGTGATATTAATGATAACTTTAATGTGAATATACTAATAATGATCAGATTAAAGATATTATTAATGATAACTTTAATGTGTACTATTAATGACAAGTTTAGAATGATAATTTTAATGTGTTCAAATAAAACATTTGGAAAATTCCTTTAATGATAGTTTTAACATGTACTAATAAAAAAATTAAAAGGTA
>NC_134809.1:1704307-1739307 GCF_046742065.1 Oratosquilla oratoria
CACATTAAAGTCATCATTAATAGTAACTTCTAAACATGACATTATTTATTCATAGAACGGTCTAAATTTGTCATTATTAGTATGTACTAAACTTGTCCTTCTATGTTCAAATAAAAGTTATATCTGATAGCACCTTCTAAACTTATAATCGTGATTATATTACACATTAATCGTGATTATTTTTACACATTAAAGTTACTATTAGTAGTACCTTCTAAAAATTTTCATTATTAGGACACATTAAAATTTTCCTTGTTACATTGTAAGCTTGTTATTAGTATATTCTAAACATGTAGACACTAAAGTTATCATCAATACTGTATTCTAAACTTCTCATTTTTAATATTAGTAGTACTTGCCATTGTTAGTATATTCTAAACTTTTCATTATTATTACACATTAAAGTTTTCATTAATAGTACCTTCTAAACTTCTCAATGTTAGAATATTCTAAACATGCCATTATTAGAATATTATAACTTGTCATTTTTAGAATACCTTATAGCTATCAGTAATAGTTCCTTCTAAACCTGTTACTATTTGTTTATTCTAAACTTATCATAATTAGTAGACAGGAAACTTTCATTATTAAAAAGTTGCTATTATCATCATATGATAAACTGTTCATTAATAATACAAATTAAAGTTTTTGTTATTAGTGCCTTCTAAACTTATCACTATTGGTATATTCTAAAATTCTCATTATTAGCACTCATTAACAGTGCCTTCAGAACCTATATATATATTCTAAGCTCGTCATTTTAGAACACATTAGATTTATCATTAATAGTACCTTCTAAACTTGTCATTATTATTATATTATAGTTAACAGTTATAGTAACTTCTCAACTTGTTATCATTAGTATATTCTAAACTTGTCTTAATTAGTATATTGTAAACTTTCATTATTAGTACACATGAACGTTTTCATTAACAGTACTTCTCATTATTACGTGTCATTATTTGTACATATTTAAGTTATCATTAATAGGATCTTTTTAAACTTATCATTATTGCTATATTTAACATGTGAGTATTAGATTCTTCTAAACTTGTCATTATCTTTTATTCTAAACGTTTTATTGCCTGTATTTCATTAAAAGTACCTTCTTAACTTCTCATTATTACGTGCCGTTATTATTACGTTATTTAAGTTATCATCAATAATATTAGATTCTTCTAAACTTGTCATTACCTTTGATTCTAATCTTTTTATTACTTCAGTATTAGTACATTCTAAATTAATAGTATGTTCTAAACTTGTCATTATTAGTATATTGAAAAGTAATCATTGATAGTATTTTCTAAACTTGTCATTATTAGTATATTCAAAACTTGTTATCATTAATAGTTCCTTCTAAAACTGTCATTTTTAGTATATTCTAAGCATCTCATTGTTGGTATATATTAAAGTTGTCATCAATATTACTTACCCTGTCTTTATTTGTATATTCTAAACTTATTATTAGTATACTCTAGATGTCATTATTAATTCACTTTAAGGTTACTAATACAAGTACACATTCAAGTTATCATTAAAAGTACATTCTAAAATTGTCATTATTAAATTATTCTAAACTTCTCATTATCAGTATATTCTAAACTTTTTATTTTGATAACACATTAAAGTTATTATTATTAGATTCCAAATTTGTATTTATTAGTACACATTAACGTTATCATTAATAATATCTTCCAAACTTTTCATTATTAGTGCATTATGAAACTGTCAATAATACTACCTTCTAAACTTCTCATTATTACTATATTCTAAACTTGTCACACATTAAGGTTATCATTCAATGACAATGACAAGTTATTTACCTTCTATACTTGTTGTTATTACCATATTCTAAAATTTTTATTATTAGTAATTTACTATTAGTATATACTGAATTTATCATTTATCTTCTAAACTTGTCTTTATTAGTATATTGTAAACTTGCTTATTATTAGTATAAATTAAAGTTATCTTGAACAGTATCTTTTAAACTTTTAATTATTGGTATATTCTAATCTTTTCATTATTAGTACCTTCTAAACCTCTGATTATTAATATATTGTACACTTCTGATTATTATTACACATAAAAGTTACTATTAACAATACCTTCTAAACTTGTCAATGTTTAGAAGTTAATACCTTCTAAACTTATCGTTATTAGTATATTCCACACTTGTCATTATTTCTAAACATTAAAGTTACCTTTAACAGTATCTTCTGAAGTTGTCAATCTTAGCATATGCTAACTATCATTGTAAGTATATTCTAAACCAGTGATTATTAGTATATATTAAATTTATAGTTAATAGCACCTTATCTTGTCATTGTTAGTACATTATAAACTTGTCATTATTAGTACACATTAAACTTATCCAAACTTGTTAGTATTAGTTTATTATAAACCTGTTATCATTGTTACATATTAAAGTTATTATTAGTAGTATCTTCTAAATTTCTCATTACTTGTACATTAAGAGTTTTTTCTAAACATTAGTATATTCTAAACTTGTCGTTATTAGTACACATTAACGTTATTATCAATATTACCTTCTTAACTTGACATCATTAGTATATTGTAAACTTGTCTTATCAAAAATACCTTTTAATTTTTTTTTATTGAAACACATTAGAACAAATTAAAATTACCGTTCTAAACTTGTCATTAATAGTACACATTAAAGTTATCATTAGTTGTATCTTTAATCTGATCATTATTAGTATATTCTATAATTATCCTTATTAGTACACATTAAAGTTATCATTAATATCACTTTCTAACAATTAGAATATTCTAAACACATCTTAATTGGCATGTTCTAAACTTTTTATTTACAGTGTTCATTAAATATATTCTAAACATGGCAATATTCTAAAATATTCTAAAGTTGCCATTATTCTAAACTTGTCAATATTAATATATTCTAAACTTGTTAGTACTAATACACAAAATTGGTAGCACCTTCCAATTAGAAGATACTACTAATAATGACGAGTTCAAAATATACTAAAAATTACAATTTTATAGGGTACTGTTCTAAACTTATCATTAGTTTAGAATGTTTAGAATATTCTAGTTTAAATGATAAAAATAAAGATATTTTTAACATAAAATTGCCAAGTTTAGAATATACAAATAAATATAAGTTTAGAACGTCCTATTAATGATGAATTTAATATGAAGTATTAATGACAAGTTTAGATCATACTAATGATGACAAGTTTAGAATATACTAATGAAGACATGTTTAGAATATACATGTTTAGAATATACTGGAGTTTAGATAGTACTATCAATGATAACTTTAATGTGTACTAATAATGAAAAGTATAAAACATTCTAATGATGACAACTTTAAAAAGTTTGATGTGTACTTATAATGACAAGTTTAGAGCATTCTAATAATGACAGGTTTAGAAGATACTATTTACTATACTATACTATTTAAAGGGTACTGTTAATGACAAGTTTAGAAGGTACTATTATTTCTTTATGATAAGTTTAGAACATACTAATAATGCCAAGTTAGAATCTACTAATAAAACAAGATTAGAAGGTACTTTTAATGATAAATTTAATGTGTACTAATAATGGCAAATTTGGAATATACCAATAATAAAGATTAGGATATACTATTAATGATACGTCAACTAATAATTACGAGTTTTGAATATACTACTAATGACTTGTTTAGGATATACTAGTTTAACTTATGATAATGACAAAGTTAGAATAATGACAACTTTAGCGTATTGCCAGGATTAGAATATACTAATGATAACGTCCCATTAATGATAAATTTCATATGATATATTATGACAAGTTTAGAACATACTAATAATGACAAGTTTAGATACATCAATGAAGACATATTTAGAATATACCAATATTGACATGTTTATAATATACGTATAATGAGAAGTCTAGAAAGTACTATTAATGATAACTTTAATGTGTACTAATAATGGAAAGTATAGAACACTCTAATGGTGACAGGTTTAAAAGGTACTATTAATGATATCTTTGATGTGTACTAATAATGAAAAAATTAGAATATTCTAGTAATGACAGGTTTAGAAGATACTATTAATGATAACTAATATTGACGAGTTTAGAATATACTAAGAATTATTAGAATATACTAATAATGGCATGTTTAGAATATACTAATGATGACAAGTTTAGAAGGTAATATTTATGATAACTTCAATGTTATCATTAATATCACTTTCTAACAATTAGAATATTCTAAACACATCTTAATTGGCATGTTCTAAACTTTTTATTTACAGTGTTCATTAAATATATTCTAAACATGGCAATATTCTAAAATATTCTAAAGTTGCCATTATTCTAAACTTGTCAATATTAATATATTCTAAATATATATAAGTTTAGAACATATGCGGTAATAATCGGTACTTTTAATAACTTTATTGTGTTGTCAAGATTAGAATATAATAGTAATAATTGACAAGATTAGAGGATTCTCTTAGCAACATCTTTAACATGTACGATTAAAGAAAGTTTAGAATAATGACATTATGACAAGTTTAATGTGTCATAATATCATATTCAAAAGGTACAATTAATTGAAACTTTAATGTGTACTAATAATGAAAAGTTTAGAGTTTTTGAATAGTGACTAACAATAACAGGTGTAGAATACACTAATAATGATTACTAATTAATGTTTGAATTATACTAATAATGACAAGTTGGAAAGGAATTATCAATGATAACTTTAATATGTTCTAGTAATGACAAGTTTAGAATATACGATTAATGACACTTTTTAGGTACAACTAATAAAAACTTTAATGTGTACTAATAATGACAAGTTAAGATTATGGTATTAACGAGTGCTTAATGACAAGTTTAGGATATACCAATAACGACAAAATCAGAAGATTTTTTTAATAATAACTTAAATATGTAGTAAGAGTGACAACTATATATACAAGTTTATAAAAGTTTGGAAGCTACTTATAATGTGTACTAATTATGAAAGTTGAGAATAAACTATTATGGGTAAGTTTGTAATATACTAATAATGACAAGTTTAGAAAGTACTAATAATAAGTTTACAAGATACTGTTGATGATAACTAATACTAATGATGATAATTATAGAACATACTAATAATGATCAGGTTAAAGATACTATTAATGATAACTTTAATTGTACTATTAATGACAAGTTTAGAATATACTGATAATGAAATTTGAAGAATATTCTATTAATGATAACTTTAAAGTGTACCAATAGTGACAAGCTTAGAATATGAAAGATAACTATATATTTAGAAAGTATTATTAATGATAACTAATATGTACTCATAATCACATGTTTAGAATATACTAATAACAACAAGTTTAGAAGGTACTATTAATGATAACTTTAAGATGCACTAATAATGGCAATTGTAGAGGATACTGATAATAACAAATATTATGAAAGTTGAGAATATACTATTATGGGTAAGTTTATAATATACTAACAATGACAAGTTTGAAAGTTTAATGTATAGTAATAATGATAAGTTATGAATATACTTATAATGACGAGTTTAGTGCATACTAATAATGACAAGTTTACAAGATACTGCTAATGATAACTAATACTAATAACGATAATTATAGAACATACTAATATTGATCAGAATAAATAACTGTAATTGTACTATTAATGAAATTGTACTATTAATGTAATTATTAGTGTACTAATAGTGAAAAGCTTAGAATATGAGAGATAATTACGTTTAGAAAGCACTATTAATGATAACTCAAGATACTGTTAATGATAACTAATACTAATAATGATAATTATAGAACATACTAATAATGATCAGAATAAAGATACTATTAATGATAACTGTAATTGTACTATTAATGAAATTGTACTATTAATGTAATTGTACTAATAATGAAAATTTAGAATTTTCTTATAATGATAACTTTAAAATGTACTAATAGTGAAAAGCTTAGAATATGAGAGATAATTACGTTTAGAAAGCACTATTAATGATAACTCATAATCACATGTTTAGAATATACTAATAAGGACAAGCTTAGAAGGTACTATTAATGATAACTTTAATATGCACTAATAATGGCAATTATAGACGATACTGATAATTACAAATATTAGAAGGTAATATCAATGATAACTGTAATACTAACAAGTTTAGAATATAATAATAATGAAAAGTTTAGAATAATGGCAACTTTAGAATACACTAATATTGCCATTTTTAAAGAACACTATAAGTAAAAAATTTAGAACATGCCAATTAAGATGTGTTTAGAATATTCTAATGGTTAGGAAGTGATATTAATGATAACTTTAATGTGTACTAATAAGGATAATTATAGAATATACTAATAATGATCAGATTAAATATATTATTAATGATAACTTTAATGTGTACTATTAATGACAAGTTTACAATGGTAATTTTAATGTGTTCTAATGTACGATCAATTATAACTTTAATGTACTAATAAGGAAAAGTTTAGAATATACTAAATGACAGGCTTAGACGGATCTACTAATGATATATTTAATTTGTACTAATAATCACTATTGATGACAAGGTTAGATTATTTTAAGAACTATAATTTTAATGTGTTCTAATAAGAAGAGGTTTATAATATCCAAATAATGACATATTTAGAATTTACTATTAATGAATACTTACATGTGTATAATATATTAATGATGTCAAGTTACTGTTAAGGTAGAAGGTACTGTTAACGTGTACTAATAGTACTAGAATATACAAATAATGACAAGTTTAGAAGATACTACTACTAATAGCTTTAATAGGTATGGATAATGACAAGTTTATATAATACTAATAAAGAATAATGACATGTTTAGAAGGTTATATTAATGATAACGTTAATGTGTAATGACACGTTTGAATTATATTAATAATGCAAAGTTTAGAAAATACTAATACTATCAATGATTTGTTTTGAATAAACTAACAATGTCATGTTTAGAAGACAATACTACTAATGTACTAATACTCACAAGTTTAGAATATAGCAATAATGACAAGTTTAGAAAAATGATAAACTTTGGAATATATTAGTTTTGCCAAGTTTAGAATATACCAATAATGATAAGTATACGAGGTCCTAATAGTTTTAACATGTACTAATAATGAAAAGTTTAGAAGGTATTTCTAATGATAACTTTAATGTGTACTAATAATGACAAGTTAAGAATATACTGATAATGACAATTTTAGAATATACTATTAATGATTAATTTAATGTGTACTAATATGGCAAGTTTATAACATACTAATGATGTCAAGTTAAGAAGGTAATATATAAAGTTAATGTGTACTGATAATGACAAGTTTAGAATATACTAATACTGACGTTTAGAAGGTACTGTTAACGTGTACTAATATTAGTTTAGAAGATACTACTAATAATAGTTTTAATATGTATCAATAACGGCAAGTTTATATTAAAATTAATAAATACTGACAAGTTTGGAAGGTGTTATGATTGATAAGTTTAATGTGTACTAATAATGAAAAGTTTAGCATATAAGTTTACAAGGTACTATTAATGATAACTTTAATGTGCATTAATAAATACAAGTTTCGAACATATTGATTAAGTTTAGAAATTACTAATAATGACAACTTTAGAAGGTAATATTTGTACTAATAATGACCAGAACGTACTAATGACCAGAACGTACTAATGACAAATTTAGAATGTACTATAAATGAAAACTTTGATGTCTTCTAATAATTAATGTTTGAAAAATACTAATATTGAAAAGTTTAAAGGCACTGTTAATGATAACTTTAATATGTACAAGTACAAGATTATAATTTTGTAATAATGACAAGTTTTGGAGGTTATATTAATGATAACGTTAATGTGTAGTAATAATGACACGTTTGAATAATGCAAAATCAGAAGTTTCTATTAATGATAAATATAATACGCACTAATAATGATTAGTTTTGAATAACCTAACAATATCATGATTAGAAGACATTACTAATGGTAACATGTATTAATACTCACAAGTTTAGAATATACCAATAATGACAAGTTTAGAATAATGATAAACTTGAGAAATCTGCTAATAATCACAGGTTTAGAATGTATATACAACTAAAAGTTTAGAATCTACTATGACAGGTTTCGAAGATACTCTTCAAGATAACTTTGATGTGTAGAAATAATGACACGTGTGGAATATACTAACAATGATAAGTTTAGAAGGTTCTAGTAATGATAACTTTATTTTGTACTAATAATGACAAGTTTAGCATATAAGTTTACAAGGTACTATTAATAATAACTTTAATGTTTATTGATTAAGTTTAGAAATTACTAATAATGATAACTTTAGAAGGTAATATATATCATAACTTTAATTTGTACTAATAATACTGATATGTTTCGAACAATGACAACATTAGAAAGTATTGTTAATGATGATTTAATGAGGGTTGAGAACATGCAAATATTGACAAGCTTTAATTTGTACTAATAACGACAAGTGTAGAATATACTAATTATGACAAATTTAGAACATGCTTATAATGTCAGGTTTATTAGTATTGACATTGCCTTCTATGCATGTCATTATTAAAATATTGTAAACCTGTGATTATTAGTACACATTAAAGTGTCAAAGTGCCTTTAAAATTGTCATTATAATTTTGTCATTGTTTCATTATTAGTATATTCTAAACATTATTATTAGTATATTCTAAAATAATCATTATTATATTCTAAACTTGTAATTATTGATACACCTTAAACTTGTTTTATCATTAAACCTTGCTAAACTTGTCATTATTAGTACAAAATAAAGTTATCATTAATAGAACCTTCTAAAATTATTCTTATTAGTATAATCCACGATTGTCACTATTTCTATACATTAAAGTAACTTTAACAGTATCATCTAAACTTGTCAATCTTGTCAATATTTAACACTTGACATTATTAGTACCCATTAAAGCTTGTCAGTTTTATGTTCTAAACCCTCATTATTAGTGCACATTAATTATCACTAAAAATACTTTTTAAGTGGTCATTGTTCGTAAATTCGAAACATCATTATTAGTAAATTCTAAACATATCTTCTTCGGTATTCTAAACTTATTAGTATACATTAAAGTTATCATTACTAGGACCTTGTATCCTTATCATTATTAGTATATTCTTAACTTGGTAATAATAATATATTCCGAGTTTATCATTATTCTAAACTTGTCATTATTAGTATATTCTATACTTTTGAGTATTAGTACATATTAAAATTATCATTAGTAGTGTCTTCTAAACAATTTATTGTTAGTATATTCAAAACTAATTATTAGTACGTATTATAGTTATCATTAATGGCAACTTCTACTATGCTACTGTTAGTATTTTCTAAACCTTGCATTAATAGTATATTTTAAACGAGTCATTACTCCTACACATTAACGTTATCCTTAATGTATCCTTCTAAACATGTCATTACCAATAATATTCTAATTATGACAAGTTTAGAAGGTATTATTAATGATAACTTTAATGTGCACTAATAATGACAAATTTTGAATATGCTAGTATCGACAATTTTATAGATTTAATATGTGCTAATGTGGTAATGATAACAAGTTTAGAATACACTAAAAATAGCGTTTTTGTGATATACAAACAATAAGTTCAGAAGATATCTTAATGACAACTTTTAGAAAGCACTATTAATGATAACTTTAATGTGTACTAATATAAACAAAGTACTATTTACTAATAAGGGTAAGTTTAAAAGGTACAATAATTAATAACGTTAACTTGTACTAATAACGACAAGCTTATAATATACTAATAATGCCAAGTTTAGAAGGATAGCTTTAATGTCTACTAATAGTGGTAAGTTTAGTATAACTTTAATGTCTACTAATAGTGGTAAGTTTAGTATATACTATTAATGTGAAGTTTAGAATATACTAATAATGACAAGTTTTGAAAGCACTATTAGAGAAAAATCTATGGGAAATGATAATGAAAATTTGAGAATATGACAAGTTTACATGTTAATGAAAATTTGATTTATAACAAAATGGGAAATTTACAAAACACGTATAGTGTTTAACAGGTACTATTAGTAAATTCTTTAATGTGTACGAATAATTACTTAAATGAGTACTAATAGTGAAAAGTTTACAAAATACTAGTAATATGTTTAGAATATACTTTTAATGATAACTTTAATATGCACTAATAGTAACAAGTTTAGAATATACTAATAATAACATGTACAAGTTTAGAAGGTATTATCAATAATAGCTTTAATGTGACAAGTTTACAATATACTTATAATGCAAGGCATAGTTAATGATAACTTTTATGTGTACTAATAATGGAAAGACTAGAATATACCAACAATGTACTAATAATGAAAAGATTAAAATATACTAATAATGGCAAGTTTATAATATACTAATAATGACTTGTTTTAAAGATATATTAATAATGCATTTAACTTTGACAAGTTTAGAAGGTATTATTAATAATAACTTTAATGTGCACTAATAATCAGAGGTTTAGAAAGTACAGGTATGTGTACTAATAATGAAAAGATTAGAATGTGCCAATAATTACAAGTTTAAAGAGTACTGTTCAAGACAACTTTAATTTGTACTAATAATAAGCAAGTTTGTAATATACTAATAAAGACAAGTTTAGAATGCACTCTAATGAATTTAATGTGTACTAATAATAAAAAGTTTAGAATATGGTAATGATAAGTTTAGAAGGTACTATTAAGATCTTTAATGTGTACTAATAGTGACAAGTTTAGAATGCACTAATAATGAAAAGTTTGGAAAATATTATCAATGATAACGTTAATGTTATACTAAGAAATACAAACAAATAAAAAACTACAAAATACAAAAAATAAAAATATATATAAAAATACAAAACAAATACAAATACAAATGTATAGGCTATCAATAATAACTTTAATGTGTTCTGAAAATGAAAAGTTAAAAGTTTAGAATATACCAATAGAATAAGCTAATAATGACAATTTTAGAATGTACTTTTAACGATAACTTTAATGTGTCATTATGACAGGTTAATGGTACTATTAATAGTAACTTTAAAGTGAACTAATAATGACATACTTAGAGTATACTAATACTAAGTTTAGGATATACAAATAAAGGACGGGTAGGTACTATTGATGATAACTTTAATGTGTACCAATAATGAGATGGTTAGAATATACTATAAATGACAATTTTATAAGGAACTATTAATGACAAGTTTAGAATATACTAGTAATGACAAGTTTAGAAAGTACTATCAATTATAACTTTAGAGTGTACTAATACTGTAAAGTTAATAATATACAAAAAATAAAAAGTTAAGAACAAAAAATAATGAAAAGTTTAGAAGAAACTAATACTCACATGTTTAAAATATAGCAATATTGATCATTTTAAAAGATCCTATTAATGTCTACTAATAATGGCACGTAATAATAAGTTTAGAAGGTACTGTTAAGTTTAGAATATACTAATAATAACAAGTTGAGATGTTACTATAATTGTTAACTATAAGATGTGCTAATAATGAATTTAGAATATACTAATAATAATAAGTTTAGAAGGTACTAATAACGTTAATATGAACTAATAATGACAAGTTTAGAATATACAAACAGAAAATTCAGAAGGTACTATAAGTAGTGATAATGAAAAAATTAGAATATACTAATAATGACAAGTTTAGAATATAACAATAAAAACAAGATTAGAAGGTATTTTTAAAGATAACATTAATGCGTACTAATAATGATAATTTTAGAATATACTATTAATGACGAGTGTGAAAATACAATTAATATCTTTATTGTGTATTAATAATGACTAATATAGAATATACTTATAACGACAGGTTGAAAAGGAACTGTTAATGATAACTTTAATGTGTACTAATAAAAACAAGTTTAGAATATATTTTAGCAGTGACCATTTTTTAACGATAATGATAACTTTAATGTGTAATAATATTGACAAGTTTAGAATATACTAATAATTAAAAGTTAAAAGGGTACTTGTATTGATTAGTGTAGAAGATACTATTAATGATAAGTTTACTAATAATGACGAGTTTTGAATATACTAATAACGACATCTTTAGAATATACTACTTTAAACTCAAATAATAATGCCAACTTTAATATATATTACCAATTTTAGAATATACTAATAATGATATATTTAATATAAAATATTAATGGCAAGTTTTGAACATACTAATAATGACAAGTTTAGAATATTCCAATGTAGACATGTTTAGAATATACGTATAATGAGAAATTTGGAAAGTACTATTAATGATAACTCTAATGTGTACTAATGATGAAAAGTATAGAAAATTCTAATGAGGACAAGTTTAAAAGGTACTATTAATATCTTTGATGTGTACTAAATAATGACACGTTTAGAATATTCCGATAATGATGCTATTAATGATAACTAATCATGACGAGTTTTGAATATACTAATAACGACATCTTTAGAATATACTACTTTAAACTATAATAATAATGCCAACTTTAACAATAATAACGATATATTTAATATAAACTATTAATGGCAAGTTTTGAACATACTAATAATGACAAGTTTAGAATATTCCAATGTAGACATGTTTAGAATATACGTATAATGAGAAATTTGGAAAGTACTATTAATGATAACTTTAATGTGTACTAATAATGAAAAGTACAGAACATTCTGATGACAAGTTTAAAAGGTACTATTAATGAAATCTTTGATGTGTACTAAATAATGACACGTTTAGAATATTCCGATAATGATGCTATTAATGATAACTAATGACGAGTTTAGAATATACTAAAAATTACAAATCTAAAGGGTACTGTTAGTGATAAGTATTGAAGGTACTATTAATGACTTTAATTTGTACTATTAATAAGTTTAGAACGTCCTATTAATGATAAAATTGATATGAAGTATTAATGACAAGTTTAGATATACCAATAAAGACATGTTTAGAATATACAGAAGTTTAGAAAGTACTATTAATGATAACTTTAATGTGTACTAATAATGAAAAGTATAAAACATTCTAATAATGACAAGTTTAAAAGGTACTATTAATGATATATTTAATGACAAGTTTACAACATTCTAATGATGACAGGTTTAGAAGATACTACAAAAATAACTAATAACGACGAGTTTAGAATATATTAATTATTACAAGTTTAAAGGGTAATGGTAAGTTTAGAAGGTACTATTACTTTTAATTATTTTTTACTAATGATAAGTTTAGAACATACTAATAATGTCAAGTTTAGAATGTACTAATAAAAACAAGAAGAGGGTACCTTTAATGACAAATTTAATGTGTACTAATAATGGCAAATTTGGAATATACTAATAATTAGGATATACTATTAATGATAAGTTTACTAATAATAACGAGTTTTGAATATACTAATAATAATATGTTCAGAATATACTAGTTTGAATTATAATAATAATGACAAGGTTAGAATAATGACAATTTTAACATATACTAAAACTGGCAGACTATATACTAACGATAACTATATACTAACGATAACTATATACTAACTATATACTAACGATAACTATATACTAACGATAACGTCCTATTAATGATAAATTTTATATGAACTATTAATGACAAGTTTAGAACATACTAATAATGAGAAGTTGAAGACACATTTAGAATATACCAATATTGACATGTTTAGAATATACGTATAATGAGAAGTCTAGAAAGTACTATTAATGATAACTTTAATGTGTACTAATAATGAAAAGTATAGAACACTCTAATGGTGACAGTTTTAAAGGGTACTATTAACGATATCTTATAATGACAAGTTTAGAACACTATAATAATGACAGATTTAAAGATAGTATTTAGAATACTATTTAGAATAATTATTAGAATATACTAATAATGACATGTTTAGAATAATGACATGTTTAGAAGGTAATATTTATGATAAATTCAATGTTTACTAATAATAATAAAAATTAGAATATACTGATAATAAGAAGTGTGCGATTAATGATAAATCTTATTTGCACATATAATGTAAAATTTAGAATGTGGTAATAATTGGTACTTTTGACATTTTTATTGTGTTGTAATAATGTCAAGATTAGAATATAAAAGTAATAATAACTTTAATGTATATTGATACTGAAAAGATTAAGATTCTCTTAGCAATATCTTTAACGTGTACTATTAAAGAAAGTTTAGAATATACTAATAATGACAAGTTTAATGTGTCATAATATCATATTTAAAAGGTACAATTAATTGAAACTTTAATTGAAACTTTAATTGAAACTAACAATGAAAAGTTTAGTTTTTGAATAATGACTAATAATAAGTTTAGAATACACTAATAATGATTACTAATTAATGTTTGAATTATACTAATAATGACAAGATGAAAAGGAATTATCAATGATAACTTTAATATACGATTAATGACACTTTTAGGTAATTCTAATAAAAACTTTAATGTGTACTAATAATGACAAATTAAGATTATGGTATCATTTTAACGAGTGCAAGTTTAGGATATACCAATAACCATAAAATCAAAAGATTCTTTTAATAATAACATAAATATGTAATAAGAATGACAACTTTAGAATATATAAGGTTATACAAGTTTGAGGCTACTATTAATGATAACATTGATGTGTACTAACTATAAAAGTTGAGAATATACTATTATGGGTAAGTTTATAACATACTAATAATGACAAGTTTCGAAAGTACTATTTATGGTAAGTTTAATGTATAGTGATTATGATACGTTAAGAATATACTTATGATGACAAGTATAGAAGATACTAATAATGACAAGTTTACAAGATACTAATACAATAATAATAAGTTTACAAGATACTAATACTAATAATAATAACTAATACTAATAATGATGATTATAGAACATGCTAATAATGATCATATTAAAGATACTATTAATGAGAACTTTAAAGTGTACTATTAATAACAAGTTTAGAATATACTGATAATGAAATTTTAGAATATTCTATTAATGATAACTTTAAAGAGTACCAATAGTGGCAACCTTAGAATATGAAAGTACATGTTGAGAAAGTACTATTAATGATAACTCTAATATGTATTCATAATCACATGTTTAGAATATACAAATAACGACAAGTTTAGAAGGTACTAATAATGATAACTTTAATATGCACTAATAATGGCAATTGTAGAGGATACGGATAATAACAAAATATTATGAAAGTTGAAAATATACTATTATGGTTAAGTTTATAATATTACAAGTAATAACAAGTTTAGAAAGTACTATTAATGGTAAGTCTAATGAATAGTAATAATGATACGTTAAGAATATACTTATAATAATAAGTTGAGAACATACTAATAATGACAAGTTTACAATACAAATAATGATCAGATTAAAGTTACTATTAATGATAACTTTAATGTGTACTATTAATGACAATTTCAGAATATGCTAATAATGAAATTTTAGGATATTCTACTAATGATAACTTTAAAGTGTACCAATAGCTTAGAATATGAATGATAATTACATGTTTAGAATGATAATTCAATGATAATTCTAATATGTACTCAAGTGTACTAATAATTACATTTTTTGTACTAATAAGGACAAGTTTAGAAGGCACTATTAATGATAACTTTAATATACAATGATAACTTTAATAATGGCAATTGCAGAGGATATTCTTAGTATATTCTAAACTTGTTACTATCAGTGCATATTAAAGCTATCATTAAAAGTATATTCTAAACATGCCATTACTAGTATTTTGTAATTTTTTCACTTTAAGTACTCATTAAAGTAACTATTAGTACATATTAAAGATATAATACACCTGCTAAACGCTATACGTTTTCTTTCTAAATTTTCCATTTTATTATGAATTAGATTATACTTTGTCATATATTAAACTTTTAATTGTCATTTCGCATAGATTTTATCTTTAATAGTGCTTTCCAAACTTGTCATTATTAGTATATTCTAAACTTCTCGTTGATGGTATACACTAAACTTATCACTATTAATAGACATTAAAGTTATCCTTAATAGTACCTTCTAAACTTGGCATTATTAGTATATTCCAAGCTTGTCGTTATTAGTACAAGTTAACGTTATTAATTATAGTACCTTCTAAACTTACCCTTATTAGAATATAGTGCTTTGTTTATATTAGTACACATTAAAGTTATCATTAATAGTACCCTCTAAATGTTGTCTGAACTTATCTTTACTTGTATATTACAAAAATGCTATTTTTAATGTATTCTAAACTTGTCATTATTATCACATTACCACCTTCTAAAATCGCCATTATCATTATATTAAACTTGTCATTATCAGTATATTCTAAATTTACCTTTAAAATTTCCTTCTAAACAAGCCATATTTTATACTTTTTTACTGTACCTTTCAAATTTGTGATCACTAGCATATCATAAACTTGTCGTCATTTGCCATTTGCCATATAAGTTATCATTAATAGTACCTTCTAAACATCTCATTATTGGTGTTTTCTAAATTTGTCTATATTGGATTTTATTAAATTTTACAGTAATAGAACTTTCTGAACTTGTCATTGTTACTGCATTTTAAACTTGTCATTATTAGTACACATTAAAGTTATTAGTAGTACCTTTATAACTACACATTAAAGTTATCATTAATAGTATCTTTCTAAATTTGTCATTTTAGTACACATTGAATCTATTATCAATAGTACCCTCTACACTTGTCAATTTTTGTATATTATAAACTTGTTATTATTAACACATTTTTAAGTTATCATTAAAAGCATCTCTATTAGTTCACGTTAAAGTTATCATTAACAATACTTTCTAAAGTTGTCATTGTTCGTATATTCGAAAAATATCAGTATTAGTAAATACTAACATATCTTCTTTATTATTCTAAACTTGTTATTATTAGTACACATTAAAGTTATCATTATTAGGACAATACTAATATATTCCAAATTTTATAATTATTTACAACTTGTCATTATTAGTAAATTCTAAAATTGTGAGTATTAGTACATGTTAAAGCTACCATTATTACTGGCTTCTTAATATGACATTGTTAGCTTTTTTCAAAACTAATCATTATTAGTACATATTATAGTTATCATTAATAGCAATTTCTAATTATGCTATTATTAGTATTTACAAAACTGCATGATCAATATAATTAAAACGTGTTATTAACATTATTATTAATATAACCTTTTAAACTTTATTACAATATTGTAAACATGTGATTATGTGTACATAATACATGTATTATAATAACATGTGAATAACATATAATAACATGTGAATATGTGTACATATTCAAGTTATCATTAAAAAAGCCTTTAAACTTGTCATTATTAGTATATACCAAACATTAATTATCAGAAGACATTAAAGTTTTTATTTATAATACATTCTAAGTTTGTCATTATTGGTACGTTCTAAACTTGTCTTTTATTAGTACAAATTATAGTTACCATATATAGAACCTTCTAAAGTTGTCATTTTTAGTAATTTCTATACTTTCCATTATCAATTTATTCTAAACTTTTCCACATTAAAGTAAGCTCATCATTAGTATACTTTAATTATGTCATTATTCTAAACTTGTGATTCTTAGTATATTCTAAGCTCGTTATTATTTGTACATACTAAATTTTTCATTAATGATACCTTCTAAATTTGTTAGTATTAGTGTATTCTAAACTTGTCATTATTGGTATATTCAACACTTGTCATTATTAGTAAATTGTATATTCTAAACCCTCATTACTAGTACACATTAGTTATCACTAGCAATACTTTCTTAAGTTGTCATTATTCGTAAATTCGGAACATCACTATTAGAATACTATTTTTGGTATTCTAAACTTTATTATACATTGAAGTTATCATTACTAGGACCTTGTATCCTTACCATTATCAGTATATCCTACACTTGGTAATAATAATATATTCCGAGTTTATCATTATCCTAAACTTGTCGTTATTAATATATTCTAAACTTTTGAGTATTAATACATATTAAAGTTATCATTAGTAGTGTCTTCTAAACATGTCATTGTTAGTATATTCAAAATTAATGAAAATTTTGATTGATGATAATATTGGGAAATTTATAAAAAAAAAAGTATAGCGTTTAGCAGGTACTATTATCAACATATTTAATGTGTACTAATAATTACTTTAATGAGTACTAATAGTGAAAAATTTACAAAAAACTAGTAATGACATGTTTAGAATATACTTTTAATGATAACTTTAATATACAAGTTTAGAATATACTAAGAATAACATTCAGTCGGAACTATTGATGATAACTTTAATATCAAAAGTTTAGAATATATTAATAATGAATATTGTCGATAGTACTATTAATGATATATACAACAATAATCAATAATCAAAATTTTAGAAATTTATATTTATAATAGCTTTAATATGTTTTAATAATGACAATTTTAGAAGGTTCTATTAAATATCTTTGATATTGAATAATTTGATCTGTGTTAATAATGAAATGTTTAGAATATACTAACAATAACAACCATAGAATATCAGCATAATGTATTAATAGGGACAAATTTATGATATTCTAATTATGACAAGTTTAGAAGGTATCATTAATGATAGCTTTAATGTGTACTAGTAATAATAAGTTTGGAATATACTAATAATAACAAGTTTGGAAGTTTGCATGACAACTTTAATGTGCACTAATAATGATAAATTTAGAAATAGCAATTTTGTAATATACAAATGATGTCAAGTTTAGAAGGTATAGCTTTAATGTGACAAGTTTACAATATACTGATAATGCAAGGCACAGTTAATGATAACTTTTATGTGTACTAATAATGGAAAAACTAGAATATACCAATGTATACAAATAATGAAAACTTAAAAGATACTAATAATGGAAAGTTTGTAATATACTAATAATGACTAGTTGAAAAGATATATTGATAATGCATTTAACTTTAACAAGTTTAGAAGGTATTATTGATAATAACTTTAATGTGTACTAATAATCAGAAGTTTACAATATACTAATAAAAAGAGGTTTAGAAGGAACATGTATGAGTACTAATAATGGAAAGAATTTAGAATTTAGAATATACTAATAATAATAAGTTTAGAAGGTACTAATAATGATAACGTTAATATGAACTAATAATGACAAGTTTAGAATATATAATCTAGGAGTAATAATGAAAAAAATAGAATATACTAATACTGACAAGTTTAGAATATAACAACAAAAACAAGATTAGAAGGTATTTTTAAAGATAACATTAATGTGTAGTAATCATGAGAATTTTAGAATATACTAATAATGAAGAGTGTGAAAATACAATTAATATATTTATTGTGTACTAATAATAATGACAAATATAGAACATACCTATAACGACATGTTGAAAAGGAACTATTAATGATAACTTTAATGTGTACTAATAAAAACAATTTTGGAATATATATTCTAAACTTGTTTTTATTAGTACACATTAAAGTTTAGTAGTGATAAGTTTTTAACGATAATGATAACTTTAATTTGTAATAAGTTTAGAATATACTAATAATTACAAATTAAAAGAATACTATTAATGACGTAAATTTTCACTAATAATAAGTTTAGAACACACTCATAATGCCAGGTTTAGAAAATACTAATAATGATAACTTTAATGTGTGATAAGTTTAGAATATACTAATAATAAGTAATAATAATAATAAAGTAATAATAATAATAAGTTTAGAATATACTAATAATTACAAGGTAAAAGGATACTGTTAATGATTAGTGTATAAGGTACTATTAATAACTTTAATTTTCACTAATAATAAGTTTAGAACGCACTAATAATGCCAGGTTTAGAAAATACTAATAAAAACAGGATTAGTGGGTACTATTAATGATAGATTAAATGTGTACTAATAATGTCAAACTTGGAATATAGTAATAATAAGAAGATTAGAAGATACTATTAGTTTTTAATATACTAATAACGACATCTTTAGAATATACTAGTTTAAACTATAATAATAATGACAAGGTTTAATGAAAACTTTAACATGTACTAATATTACCAAGCTTAGAATATACTAATAATGATAGATTTAATATGAGCTATTAATGACAAGTTTAGAGCATACTAATAATGACAAGTTTAGAATACTCCAATGAGAAATTTGGAAAGTACAATTAATGATAACTTTAATGTGTACTAATAATGACAAGTTTATAAGGCACTATTGATGATATCTTTGATGGGTACTAATAATGAAAAGTTTAGAATATTCCGATAATGACCAGTTTAGAAGATACTACTAATAATGACGAGTTTAAGATATACTAATAATTACAAATTTATAGGGTACAGTTAATGATGAATTTTGAAGGTACTATTAATGTTTTATTAGTATGTTCTAAACTTATAATTAGTTTAGAATGTTTAGAATATTCTAGTTTAAATGATAATAATAAAGACAACTTTAACATAATATTGCCAAGTTTAGAATATACTAATATCCTATTAATGATGAATTTAAGATGAAGTATTAATGACAAGTTTAGAACATACTAATGATGACAAGTTTAGAATATACCAATGAAGACATGTTTAGAATATACTGAAGTTTAGATAGTACTATTAATGATAACTTTAATGTGTACTAATAATGAGAAGTATAAAACATTCTAATGATAAGTTTAAAAAGTTTGATGTGTACTTATAATGACAAGTTTAGAACATTCTAATAATGATAGGTTAATTATAGATAATGATAGATAATGATAGGTTTAGAATAATGATAGGTTTAGAAGATCCTATTTAAAAGGTACTGTTAATGATATCATTAGTCAAATGATAAGTTTAGAACATACTAATAATGCCAAGTTAGAATCTACTAATAAAACAAGATTAGAGTACTTTTAATGATAAATTAAATGTGCACAAATTTGGAATATACAAATAATAAAGATTAGGATATACTATTAATGATAAGTTAACTAATAATTACGAGTTTTGAATATACTATTAATGACATGTTTAGAATACATTTGAAGATATTATAATGACAAGTTTAGATACATCAATGAAGATATATTTTGAATATACCAATATTGACATGTTTATAATATACGTATAATGAGAAGTCTAGAAATTACTATTAATGACTAATGTGTACTAATAATGGAAAGTATAGAACACTCTAATGGTGATAATGGTGATATCTTTGATGTGTACTAATGATGGAAAAATTAGAATATTCTAGTAATGACAGGTTTAGAAGATACTATTAATGTTAACTAATATTGACGAGTTTAGAATATACTAAGAATTATTAGAATATACTAATAATGGCATGATAAGTTTAGAAGGTAATATTTATGATAACCTCAAAGTTTACTAATAATAACAAATTTAGAATATACTAATAGTAAGAAGTGTGCGATTAATGATAAATTTTATTTGCACAAATAATGACAAATTTAGAATGTGGTAATAATCGGTACTTTTAATAACTTTATTGTGTTGTCAAGATTAGAATATAATAGTAATAATAATTTTAATGTATATTGATATTGACAAGATAAAAGATTCTCTTAGCAATATCTTTAACATGTACGATTAAAGAAAGTTTAGAATAATGACATTATGACAAGTTTGATGCGTCATAATGTCATATTCAAAAGGTACAATTAATTGAAACTTTAATGTGTACTAATAATGAAAAGTTTAGTTTTTTAATAGTGACTAACAATAACAGGCTTAGAATATACTAATAATTATTACTAATTAATGTTTGAATTATACTAATAATGACAAGTTGAAAAGGAATTATCAATGATAACTTTAATATGTTCTAGTAATGATAAGTTTGAAATATACGATTAATGACACTTTTTAGGTACAACTAATAAAAACTTTAATGTGTACTAATAGTGACAAGTTAAGATTATGGTATTAACGAGTGCTATTAATGACAAGTTTAGGATATACCAATAACGACAAAATCAGAAGATTCTTTTAATAATAACTTATATATGTAGTAAGAGTGACAACTATAGAATATACAAGTTTATACAAGTTTGGAAGCTACTTATAATGTGTACTAATTATGAAAGTTGAGAATATACTATTATGGGTAAGTTTGTAATATACTAATAATGACAAGTTTAGAAAGTACTGTTAATGGTAAGTTTAATGTATATGGAACATACTAATAATAAGTTTACAAGATACTGTTGATGATAACTAATACTAATAATGATCAGATTAAAGATACTATTAATGATAACTTTAATTGTACTATTAATGACAAGTTTAGAATATACTAATGATGAAATTTAAAGAATATTCTTTTAATGATAACTTTAAAGTGTACCAATAGTGACAAGCTTAGAATATGAAAGATAATTATATGTTTAGAAAGTATTATTAATAATAACTCTAATATCACATGTTTAGAATATCCTAATAACGACAAGTTTAGAAGGTACTATTAATGATAACTTTTAAATGGCAATTGTAGAGGATACTGATAATAACAAATATTATGAAAGTTGAGAATATACTATTATGGGTAAGTTTATAATATACTAACAATGACAAGTTTAGAAAGTTTAATGTATAGTAATGATGATACGTTAAGAATATACTTATAATGACGAGTTTAGAGCATACTAATAATGACAAGTTCACAAGATACTGTTAATGATAACTAATACTAATAATGATAATTATAGAACATACTAATAATGATCAGAATAAAGATACTATTGATGATAACTGTAATTGTACTATTAATGACAACCTTAGTATATACTAATAATGAAATTTTAGAATTTTCTATTAATGATAACTTTAAAGTGTACTAATAGTGAAAAGCTTAGAATATGAAAGATAATTACGTTTAGAAAGCACTATTAATGATAACTCATAATCACATGTTTAGAATATACTAATAAGGACAAGCTTAGAAGGTAGTATTAATGATAACTTTAATATGCACTAATAATGGCAATTACAGACGATACTGATAATTACGTGTACTAATAATGACAAAGTTAAAATATACGAATAATGGCAACTTTGCAAAGTGCTACCAATCATGTGTATTAATACTAACAAGTTTAGAATATAATAATAATGACAAGTTTAGAATAATGGCAACTTTAGAATACACTAATATTACCATGTTTAGAATATGTTTAATGAACACTATCAGTAAAAAAAATTAGAACATACCAATTAAGATGTGTTTAGAATATTCTAATGGTTAGAAAGTGATATTAATGATAACTTTAATGTGAATATACTGATAATGATCAGATTAAAGATATTATTAATGATAACTTTAATGTGTACTAATAAAGAAGAGTATAAAACATTCTAATGATGACAAATTTAAAATGTACTATTAATGATATCTTTCATGTGTACTTACAATGACAAGTTTACAACATTCTAATAATGACGAGTTTAGAATATACTAATTATTATAAGTTTAAAGGGTACTGTTATTAATAAGTTTAGAAGGTACTAATAATTACTTTATTTTTTACTAATGATAAGTTTAGAACATACTAATAATAACAAATTTAGAATGTACTAATAAAAACAGGATTTGAAGGTACTTTTAATGAAAATTTAATGTGTACTAATAATGGCAAATTTGGAATATACTAATAATAATAATTAGGATACACTATTAATGATAAGTTTACTAGTAATAACGAGTTTTGAATATACTAATAATGATATGTTCAGAATATACTAGTTTGAATTATAATAATAATGACAAGGTTAGAATAATGACAACTTTAACATATACTAAAATTGCCAGACTTAGAATATACTAATGATAATGTCCTATTAATGATTAATTTAATATGAACTATTAATGACAATACTAATAATGACAAGTTGAAGACACATTTAGAACACACCAATATTAACATGTTTAGAATATACGTATAATGAGAAGTCTAGCAAGTACTAATGATAATTTTAATGTGTACTAATAATGAAAAGTATAAAACTAATGGTGACAAGTTTAGAACATTCTAATAATGACAGATTTAGAAGATACTATTTAGAATAATATTTAGAATAATTATTAGAATATACTAATAATGACATGTTTAGAATATACTAATGATGACAAGTTTAGAAGGTAATATTTATGATAACTTCAATGTTTACTAATAATAACAAATTTAGAATATACTGATGATAAGAAGTGTGCGATTGATGATAGATTTTATTTGCACAAATAATGTCAAATTTAGAATGCGGTAATAATCGGTACTTTTGACAATTTTATTGTGTTGTAATAATGTCAAGATTAGAATATAATAGTAATAATAACTTTTATGTATATTGATACTGACAAGATTAAGATTCTCTTAGGAATATCTTTAACGTGTACTATTAAAGAAAGTTTAATGTGTCATAATGTCATATTTAAAAGGTGCAATTAATTGAAACTTTAATGTGTACTAATACGGAAAAGTTTAGAGTTTTTGAATAATGACTGATAATAACAAGTTTAGAATACACTAATAATGATTACTAATTATTGTTTGAATTATACTAATAATGACAAGTTGAAAAGGAATTATCAATGATAACTTTAATATGTCCCTGTAATGACAAGTTTAGAATTTTTAATGACAAGTTTAGAATTTAGTGTGCGATTGATGATAGATTTTATTTGCACAAATAATGTCAAATTTAGAATGCGGTAATAATCGGTACTTTTGACAATTTTATTGTGTTGTAATAATGTCAAGATTAGAATATAATAGTAATAATAACTTTTATGTATATTGATACTGACAAGATTAAGATTCTCTTAGGAATATCTTTAACGTGTACTATTAAAGAAAGTTTAATGTGTCATAATGTCATATTTAAAAGGTGCAATTAATTGAAACTTTAATGTGTACTAATAAGGAAAAGTTTAGAGTTTTTGAATAATGACTGATAATAACAAGTTTAGAATACACTAATAATGATTACTAATTAATGTTTGAATTATACTAATAATGACAAGTTGAAAAGGAATTATCAATGATAACTTTAATATGTCCTTGTAATGACAAGTTTAGAATATACAATTAATGACACTTTTAGGTACTTCTAATAAAAACTTTAATGTGTACTAATAATGACAAATTAAGATTATGGTATTAATGACAATTTTAACGAGTGCAAGTTTAGCATATTCCAATAACGACAAAATCAGAAGATTCTTTTGATAATAACATAAACATGTACTAAGAATGACAACTTTAGAATATACAAAGTCATACAAGTTTGGAAGCTACTTTTAATGATAACATTAATGTGTACTAATGATAAAAATTGAGAATATACATGCTAATAATGACAAATTTAGAAAGTACTATTAATGGTAGGTTTAATGTATAGTGATTATGATACGTTAAGAATATACTTATAATGACATGTATAGAAGATACTAATAATGACAAGTTTACAAGATACTCTTAATAATAACTAATCCAAATATCGAAGATTATAGAACATGCTAATAATGATCATATTAAAGATACTATTAATGAGAACTTTAAAGTTTACTATTAATGACAAGTTTAGAATATACTA
Source organism: Oratosquilla oratoria (assembly GCF_046742065.1). Taxonomy (NCBI): domain Eukaryota; kingdom Metazoa; phylum Arthropoda; class Malacostraca; order Stomatopoda; family Squillidae; genus Oratosquilla; species Oratosquilla oratoria. Next base: position 1,730,085 of record NC_134809.1, read on the forward strand.
ATAATGAAATTTTAGAATATTCTATTAATGATAACTTTAAAGTGTACCAATAGTGGCAACCTTAGAATATAGAAGTACATGTTAAGAAATTACTATTAATGATAACTCTAATATGTACTCATAATCAAATGTTTAGAATATAATAATAACGACAAGTTTAGAAGGTGCTATTAATGATAACTTAAATATGCACTAATAATGGCAATTGTAGAGGATACTCATAATAACAAATATTAGAGAATATTATGAAAGTTGAAAATATACTATTATGGGTAAGTTTGTAATATACTATAGTAATAAGCTGAGCGCATACTAATAATGACAAGTTTACAATACAAACACACACACAGACACACACACACACACACACACACACACACACACACACACACACACACACACACACACACACACACACACACACACACACACACACACACACACACACACACACACACACATACACACACACGCACACACACACACACACACACACACACACACACACACACACACACACACACACACACACACACACACACACACACACACACACACACACACACACACACACACACACACACACACACACACACACACACACACACACACACACACACACACACACACACACACACACACACACACACACACACACACACACACAGACGCAGCTTATTATTAACACATATTTAAGTTATCATTAACAATACTTTCTGAAGTTGTCATTGTTCGTATATTCGAAATATATCAGTATTAGTAAATACTAACATATCTTCTTTATTATTCTAAACTTGTCATTATTAGTACACATTAAAGTTATTATTATTAGGACCATTATTAGTATATTCTAAACTTGGCAATACTAATATATTCCAAAGTTTATAATTATTTAAAACTTGTCATTATTAGTATTAGTACATGTTAAAGTTACCATTATTACTGGCTTTTTAATATGACATTGTTAGCTTTTTCAAAACTAATCATTATTAGTACGTATTATAGCAACTTCTAATTATGTTATTATTAGTATTTATTAAACTTTACTTTATTAATATAATTAAACCTGTCATTATTGCTACACATTAACATTATTATTAGTATAACCTTTTAAACTTTATTACACTATTGTAAACATGTGATATGTGTACATAATACATGTATTATAATAACATGTGAATAATAACATATGATAACATGTGAAAATGTGTACATATTCAAGTTATCATTAATAGTGCCTTTAAACTTGTCATTGTTCGTAAATTCGAAACATCACTATTAGGAGATACTAAACATATCTTCTTTGGTATTCTAAACTTTATTAGTATACATTGAAGTTATCATTACTTGGACCATTATTAGTATATCCTACACTTGGTAATAATCATATATTCCGAGTTTATCATTATCCTAAACTTGTCACTATTACTATATTCTAAACTTTTGAGTATTAGTACATATTAAAGTTATCATTAGTAGTGTCTTCTAAACATGTCATTGTTAGTATATTCAAAACTAATGAAAATTTTAATTTATGATATGGAAAACTTATATAAAAAAAAGGTATAGCGTTTAGCAGGTACTAATATCAAAATCTTTAATGTGTACTAACAATTACTTTAATGAGTACTAATAGTGAAAAATTTACAAAATACTAGTAATGACATGTTTAGAATATACTTTTAATGATAACTTTAATATGCACTGATAGTAACAAGTTTAGAATATACTAAGAATAACATATTCAGTCGGAACTATTGATGATAACTTTAATATCAAAAGTTTAGAATATATTAATATTGTCGATAATGATATATACAACAATAACCAAAAATCAAAATTTTAGAAAATGATATTTGTAATAACTTTAATATGGTTTAATAATGACAATTTTAAAAGGTTCTATTAAATATCTTTGATATGTACTAATATTGAATAATTTGATCTGTTAATAATGAAAAGTTTGGAATATACTAACAATGACAACCATAGAATATCAGCATAATGTATAATAGGGACAAATTTATGATATTCTAATTGTGACAAATTTATCATTAATAATACCTTTATTAATGATAGCTTTAATGTGTACTAGTAATAACAAGTTTGGAATATACTAATAATAACAAGGTTAGAAGGTACTATTGCATGATAACTTTAATGTGCACTAATAATGATAAATTTAGAAATAGCAATTTTGTAATGTACAAATGATGTCAAGTTTAGAAGGTATAGCTTTAATGTGACAAGTTTACAATATACTGATAATGCAAGGCACAGTTAATGATAACTTTTATGTGTACTAATAATGGAAAGACTACAATATACCAATGTATACTAATAATGAAAACTTAAAATATACTAATAATGGCAAATTTGTAATATACTAATAATGACTAGTTTAAAAGATATATTGATAATACATTTAACTTTGACAGCTTTAGAAGGTATTACAATATACTAATAAAAAGAGGTTTAGAAGGAATGAGTACTATTAATGATATCTTTGATGTGCACTAATAATGAAAAAATTAGAATATTCTAGTAATGACAGGTTTAGAAGATACTATTAATGATGACTAATATTGACGAGTTTAGAATATACCAAGAATTATTAGAATATACTAATAATGGCATGTTTAGAATATACTAATGATGACAAGTTTAGAAGGTAATATTTACGATAACTTCAATGACAAATTTAGAATATACTAATAATAAGAAGTATGCGATCAATGATCAATTTTATTTACACAAATAATGACAAATTTAGAATGCGGTAATAATCGGTACTTTTAATAACTTTATTGTGTTGTCAAGATTAGAATATAATAGTAATAATAATTTTAATGTATATTGACAAGATTAGAAGATTCTCTTAGCAATATCTTTAACATATACGATTAAAGAAAGTTTAGAATAATGACATTATGACAAGTTTAATATGTCATAATGTCATATTCAGAAGGTACAATTAATTGAAACTTTAATGTGTACTAATAATGAAAAGTTTAGAGTTTTTGAATGCACTAATAATGATTACTAATTAATGTTTCAATTATACTAATAATGACAAGTTGAAAAGGAATTATCAAAGATAACTTTGATATGTATAGTAATGACAAGTTTTTATTGGTTGTACCTAAAAAGGTACAACCAATAAAAACTTTAATGTTTACTAATAATGACAAGTTAAGATTATGGTATTAACGAGTGCTATTAATGACAAGTTTAGGATATACCAATAACGACAAGTTCAGAAGATTCTTTTAATAATAACTTAAATATGTAGTAAGAGTGACAACTTTAGAATATACAAGTTTATACAAGTTTGGAAGCTACTTATAATGTGTACTAATTATGACAGTTGAGATTATACTATTATGGGTAAGTTTGTAATATACTGATAATGACAGTTAAGGGTAAGTTTAATGTATATAGAACATACTAATAATAAGTTTATAAGATACTGTTAATTATAACTAATACTAATAATGATAATTATAGAACATACTAATAATGATCAGATTAAAGATACTATTAATGATAACTTTAATTGTACTATTAGTGACAAGTTTAGAATATACTAATAATGAAATTTAAAGAATACTCTATTAATGATAACTTTAAAGTGTACCAGTAGTGACAAGCTTAGAATATGAAAGATAATCATGTGTTTAGAAAGTACTATCAATGATAACTGTAACATGTACTCATAATCACATGTTTAGAATATACTAATAAGGACAAGTTTATAAGGTACTATTAATGATAACTTTAATATGCATTAATAATGGCAATTGTAGAGGATACTGATAACAAATATTATGAAAGTTGAGAATATAATATTATGGGTAAGTTTATAATATACTAACTATGACAAGTTTAGAAAGTTTAATGTATAGTAATGATGATACGTTAAGAATATACTTATAATGACGAGTTTTAAGCATATACTAATAATGATAATTATAGAACATACTAATAATGATCAGAATAAAGATACTATTAATGATAACTTTAATTGCACTATTAATGACAAGTTTAGAATATACTAATAATGAAATTTTAGAATATTCTATTAATGATAACTTTAAAGTGTACTAATAGTGACAAGCTTAGAACATGAAATAAAGCATTATTAATGATAACTCATAATCACATGTTTAGAATATACTAATAAGTACAAGTTTAGAAGGTACTATTAATGAGAACTTTAATATGCACTAATAATGGCAATTAATTATAGACGATACTGATAACTTTAATGTTTACATTGACAAAGTTAGAATATACGAATAATGACAACTTTGGAAGGTGCTACCAATCTTGTGTATTAGTACTAACAAGTTTAGAATATATTAATAATGACAATTTTAGAATAATGGCAACTTTAGAATACACTAATATTGCCATGTTTAGAATATATTTAATGAACACTGTAAATAAAAAAGTTTAGAACATGCCAATTAAGATGTGTTTAGAATATTCTAATGGTTAGAAAGTGATATTAATGATAACTTTAATGTGTACTAATAAGGATAATTATAGAATATACTAATAATGATCAGATTAAAGATACTATTAATGATAACTTTAATGTGTACTATTAATGACAAGTTTAGAACGGTAATTTTAATGTGTTCTAATGTGTTAAAAAAAATTGGAAAATTCCTTTAATGATAGTTTAACATGTACTAAAATTGTTTTAAAATGTATTTTTGACAAGTTTACAATATACTAATGATGTCAAGGTAATATTGATAATAACGTTAATGCGTGTCAAGTTGATATTGATAATAACGTTAATGTGTACTAGTAACGAAAAGTTTAGAATATACTAATGTTCAGAAAAAACTCTTAATGTGTACTATACTAGAATATACAAGTAATGAGAAGTTTAGAAGATACTACTAATAATAACTTTAATATGTAGCAATGATAACAGGTTTATAATATACTAATAAAGAAAAAATTAGAATACACTTATACTAACAAGTTTGGACAATGACAAGTTAAGAAGGTGCTATTAACTATAAATCTAATATATACTAATAATCACAGGTTTAGAATATACTTACAATGATATTTAGAATATGCTAAGATTGACAAGTTCAGAAGATACTGTTCAAGGTAACTTTAATATTTAGAAATAATGACAAGTGTTGAATATACTAATAACGATAAGTTTAGAAGGTTCTACTAATATTAACTTTTAAACTTTGACAAGTTTAGAAGGTATTGTTAATAGTAACTTTTATGTGTACTAATAATCAGAAGTTTACAATATACTAATAATCAGAGGTTTAGAAGGTTTGAGTATGATAACTCATAATCACATGTTTAGAATATACTAATAAGGACAAGTTTAGAAGATAAATGATAAATTCAGTATATACTAATAGTAAAATACAATTAATAAAATGTTTAGAAGGTACTATTAATGATAACCTTAATGTGTGACAAGTTTAGAATATAGTAATGAGAAGTTTAGAAGGTAGTATTATTGACAATATCATAATGCACTAATGATGAAAATTTTGGAAAATATTATTAATGATAACGTTAATGTGTACTAATAAATACAAATTTGGAATCTAATAATAATAACTTTAATGTGTTATCAAAAAAAGTTTAGAATATACTGATAATGAGAAGTTTAGAATAATTTAATAATGCCAATTTTAGAATGTACTTTTAATGATAACTTGAATGTGTACTAGTAATAGTAACCTTAGAGTGAATTAATAATGACATATTTAGAGTATACTAATAATAAGTTTAGAATATACAAATAAAGACAGGGTAAGTAATATTGATGACAACTTTAATATATACCAACAATGAGATGCTTAGATTATACTAAAAATGACAGTTTTAGAAGGAACTATTAATGAAAACCTTAAAGTTTAGTAATAATAACAAGTTTTGAATATACTAATGACAAGTTTAGAAAATACTATCAATGATAAATTTTCAATATACTAATAATGACAAGTTTAGAATATATCCTAAACTTAGTATTAGTATACTCTAAGTATGTCATCATTAGTTCATTTTAAAGTTACTATTAATAGTACCTTTAACCTGTCATTACTAGTACACATTAAAGTTATCTTTAAAAGTACATTCTAAAATTGTCATTATTAGCTTATTCTAAACTTATTTGTATATTCTAAACTTTTCATTTTCAGAACACATTTGAATTTGTATTTGTATTTATACATTAACGTTATCATTGATAATATTTTCCAAACAATTCATTATTAGTGCATTCTAAACTTGTCAATGATAGTACCTTCTAAATTTCTCATTATTACTATATTCTAAACTTGTCACTATTAGTACACATTAAAGATCTCAATAGTACCTTCTAAACTTATCATTACCATATTCTAAACTTTTTATTATTAGTACACATTAAATTCATTAGAGTGCATTCTAAACTTGTCTTTATTAGTACAAATTAAAGTTGTCTTGAACAGTACTCTAAACTTGTAATTATTGGCATATTCTAATCTTTACATTATTAGTACACATACCTGTACCTTCTAAACCTCTGCACATTAAAGTTATTATTAATAATACCTTCTTAATTTGTCAAAGTTAAATGCATTATTAATATATCTTTAAAACAAGTCATTATTAGTATATTACAAACTTGCCATTATTAGTATCTTTTAATCTTTTCATTATTAGTACACATTAAAGTCATTAACTGTGCCTTGCATTATAAGTATATTGTAAACTTGTCACATTAAAGCTATTATTAATAATACCTTCTAAACTTGTACATGTTATTCTTAGTATATTCTATCTAAACTTGTTACTATTAGTGCATATTAAAGTTATCATTAAAAGCACATTCTAAACATGTCATTACTAGTATTTTGTAAACTTTTCACTATTAGTACTCATTTAAGTAATTATTAGTACACATTAAAGATTTTACTAATAGTACCTGTTAAACACTATACGTTTTTTGTAAATTTCCCATTTTGTTATAAATAAATTTTTCATTAACATGTAAACTTGTCATATTCTAAACTTTTCATTATCATTTCACATAAATTTATCTCTAATAGTGCTTTCCAAACTTGTCATTATTAGTATATTCTACACTTCACATTAATAGTATATACTAAACTTACCACTATTAGTAGACATTAAAGTTATCCTTAATAGTACCTTCTAAACTTGGCATTATTAGTATATTCTAAGCTTGTCTTTATTAGTACATGTTAACGTTATCAATTATAGTACCTTAACTTACCCTTACATGTTAACGTTATCAATTATAGTACCTTAACTTACCCTTATTAGTAAATAGTACTTTGTTTATATTGGTACACATTAAAGTTATCATTAATAGTACCTTCTAAAAGTTGTCATTAAGGTACCTTCTGAACTTATCTTTTCTTGTATATTACATAAATGCTATTTTTAGTGTATTCTAAACTTGTCATTATTACCACATTAGCACATATTAAATCTAACCGTAATATTATAAAATTGTCATTACTAGGATATTCCAAATTTGTCATTATTAGTGCACATTAAAGTTATCATAGCAGTAGTACCTTTTAAACTTGTCATTATTAGTATATTCTAAACACGTTAAAATTATCATTAATAATACCTTCTAAACTTGTCATAATTAGAATATTATTAGTAATGACATGTTTAGAAAGTTACATTAAGCATAACGTTAATGTGTAGTAATAATGACACGTTTAAAATATACTATTAATCCAAGGTTTAGAAAATACTAACAATAGCATAGTAGAAGTTGCTATTAATGACAACCAACAATAAATTGTTTAGAAGACACTACTAATGATAACTTTAATATGTACTAATATTCAAAAGCTTAGAATATACTAATTATAACAAGTTTCGAATAATGATAAACTCGGAATATATTATTATTACCAAGTTAAGAATATACTAATAATGATAAGGATACCGAAGAAGATATGTTCAGTATTTACTAATAATGATGTTTTGAGTTTACGAACAATGACCACTTAAGAAGACATTGTTAGCGATAACTAATGAGGGTTTAGAACATATAACTGACAAGCTTTAATGGGTACTAATAATGTCAAGTGTTAAATATTGACAATATTGACAAGTTTAGAAGATACTGTTAAGATAACTTTAATGTGTAGAAATAGTGACAATTGTGGATCATACTAATAACGATAAGTTTAGAAGGTACTATTAATTATAACTTTATTTTGTACTAATAATGACAAATTTAGCATATAAGTTTACAAGGTTTATTGATAAGACAAGTTTAAGGTGTATCAATAATCACAAGTCTAGAATATAATAATGATTTTAGAATATACTAATGATGATAATTTTAGAATATACTAATAATAATAAGTTTAGAATATACTAATAATGAGAGTTGAATATCCGAACAATGACAAAATTATAATGACAATTTTAAAGGCACTATTGATTATAACTTTAATCCAAGTGATAATGTTAATGTGTAGTAATTATGACACGTTTCATATGTATCAACAATGTAGTTTAGAAAATACTAATAAACCTGACATTATAAGCATGTTCTAAATTTGTCATCATTAGTATATTCTACACTTGTCATTATTAGTACAAATTAAAACTTGTCAATATTTGCATGTTCTAAACCCTCATTATTAAATTATCATTAACAATACTTTCTAATGTTGTCTTTGTTCGAAACATATCAGTATTAGTATATACTAAACATATCTTCTTGGGTATTCCAAACTTTTCGTTATCATTATTAAGACCTTGTATACATATCATTATTAGTATATTCTAAACTTGGCAATACTAATATATTCCAAAGTTTATCATTATTCTAAACTTGTCATTATTGGTATATTCTAGACTTGTGAGTATTAATAAATAAAGTTACATAAAGTTAGTAGTTTCTTCTAAACATGATATTGTTAGGCTAGTACGTATTATATTTATCATTAATAGTAACTTCTGATTTTTATATTACCAGATTTTTCTAAACTTTGCATTATTAATATTATTCAAACGTGTCATTATTACTACACATTAATATTATCATTAATATAACCTCCAAAACTTGTCATTATTACAAAATTGTAAACTTGTGGTTATTGGTACATATTAAAGTTATCATTAACAGTGCCTTTAAACTTTTCAATATTAGTATTTTTCAAACATTAATTATTAGAAGACATTAAAGTTT
>NC_134809.1:1744307-1771807 GCF_046742065.1 Oratosquilla oratoria
AGTGATATTAATGATAACTTTAATGTGTACTAATAAGGATAATTATAGAATATACTAATAATGATCAGATTAAAGATACTATTAATGATAACTTTAATGTGTACTATTAATGACAAGTTTAGAACGGTAATTGTAATGTGTTCTAATGTGTTCAAATAAAAAAATTGGAAAATTCCTTTAATGATAGTCACATGTACTAATAAAATTGTTTTAAAAGGTATTTTTGACAAGTTTACAATATACTAATGATGTCAAGGTAATATTGATAATAACGTTAATGTGTGTCAAGGTAATATTGATAATAACGTTAATGTGTACTAATAACGAAAAGTTTAGAATATACTAATGTTCAGAAAAAACTCTTAATATGTACTATACTAGAATATACAAGTAATGAGAAGTTTAGAAGATACTACTACTAATAACTTTAATATGTAGCAATGATAACAGGTTTATAATATACTAATAAAGAAAAAATTAGAATACACTAATACTAACAAGTTTGGATAAGTTTAATGTATTCCAATAATGACAAGTTAAGAAGGTGCTATTAACTATAAATTTAATATATACTAATAATCACAGGTTTAGAATATACTTACAATGATATTTAGAATATGCTAAGATTGACAAGTTCAGAAGATCCTGTTCAAGGTAACTTTAATATTTAGAAATAGTGACAAGTGTTGAATATACTAATAACGATAAGTTTAGAAGGTTCTACTAATATTAACTTTTAAACTTAGACAAGTTTACAAGGTATTGTTAATAGTAACTTTTATGTGTACTAATAATCAGAAGTTTGCAATATACTAATAATCAGAGGTTTAGAAGGTTTGAGTATGTGTACTAATAATGAAAATATTAGAATATACCAATGATTTTAAGTTTAAAAGGTACTGTTCAAGATAACTTTAATTTATACTAATAATAAGCAAGTTTACAATATACTAATAAAGACAAGTTTAGAAGATAAATGATAAATTCAGTATATACTAATAGTAAAATACAATTAATAAAATGTTTAGAAGGTACTATTAATGATAACCTTAATGTGTGACAACTTTAGAATATAGTAATGAGAAGTTTAGAAGGTAGTATTATTGACAATATCATAATGCACTAATGATGAAAAGTTTCGAAAGTATTATTAATGATAACGTTAATGTGTACTAATAAATACAAATTTGGAATCTAATGATAATAACTTTAATGTGTTATCAAAAAAGTTTAGAATATACTGATAATGAGAAGTTTAGAATAATTTAATAATGCCAATTTTAGAATGTACTTTTAATGATAACTTGAATGTGTACTAGTAATAGTAACCTTAGAGTGAATTAATAATGACATATTTAGAGTATACTAATAATAAGTTTAGAATATACAAATAAAGACAGGGTAAGTAATATTGATGACAACTTTAATATATACCAGCAATGAGATGCTTAGAATATACTAAAAATGACAGTTTTAGAAGGAACTATTAATGATAACCTTAAAGTTTAGTAATAATAACAAGTTTTGAATATACTAATAATGACAAGTTTAGAAAATACTATCAATGATAACTTTTCAATATACTAATAATGACAAGTTTAGAAAATACTATTAGTTTAGAATGTACTAATACTGATAGGTAAAGTAATACAAAGATTAGAATAAAAGGTAGAGGAATCTAATATTGACATGTTTAAGATATAGCAATAATCATAAAATGAAAAGATCCTATTAATGATAACTTAAATATGAACTAATAACGGCACGTAATAATGAGAAGTTTAGAAGGTACTTTTAATGAAATACAAGTAATAAAACGTTTAGAATAAAAGATAATGACAAGTTTAGAAGAATGTAATACTCAAATGTTTAAAATATAGCAATAATGATAAGTTTAAATATGTACAAATAATGACACGTAATAATGAGAAGTTTAGAAAGTACTGTTAATGAAAACTTTCATGTGTACTAATAATGAAAGTTTACAATATACTAATTAAGACAAGTTTAGAATATACTAATGATAACAAGTTGAGAAGTTACTATAACTGTTAACTATAATATAATAATAATGACAAGTTTAGAAGGTACCATTAATGATAAATCTAATGTGTTCTAAAAATGACAAGCTTAGAATATACTAATATATAGGTTCTGAAGGCACTGTTAATGAGTGCTAATAATGAGAATTTTAGAATATACAATTAGTGATAAGTTTAGAAGGTACTAATAAAAAAAGATAATTTGTCTTATTAATGAAAAGTTTATCATATGATGATAATAACAACTTTTTGATAATGAAAGTTTCCTGTCTACTAATTATGATAAGTTTAGAATATACAAATAGTAACAGGTTTAGAAGGAACTATTACTGATAGCTATAAGGTATTCTAAAAATGACAAGTTATAATATTCTAATAATAGCATGTTTGGAATATACTAACATTGAGAAGTTTAGAAGGTACTATTAATGAAAACTTTAATGTGTAATAATAATGACAAGTTTAGAATATACTAACAATGGCAAGTACTACTAATATTAAAAATGAGAAGTTTAGAATACAGTATTGATGATAACTTTAGTGTCTACATGTTTAGAATATACTAATAATGACAAGCTTACAATATACCATTAAGGAAAATTTTAATGTGTCCTAATAATGACAAATTTAGAAGGTACTACTAATAGTAACTTTAATGTGTATTAACAATTTAGAATATAATCACGATTATAAGTTTAGAAGGTGCTATCAGATATAAATTTAATTTGAACAAATAAGGACAAGTTTAGAACATACTAATAATGACAAATTTAGACCGTTCTATGAATAAATAATGTCATGTTTAGAAGTTACTATTAATGATGACTTTAATGTGCACTAATAACATGTTTAGAATATACTGATAATGAGAAGTTTAGAAGGTACGATCAATTATAACTTTAATGTACTAATAAGTAGAAGTTTAGAATATACTAAATGACAGGCTTAGACGGATCTACTAATGATATGTTTAATTTGTACTAATAATCACAAATTTAAATTGTACTATTGATGACAAGGTTAGAATATTTTAAGAACTATAATTTTAATGTGTTCTAATAAGAAGAGGTTTATAATATCAAAATAATGAAAAATTAGGAAGGTATTTTTAATGATAACTTTAATGTCTACTAATAATGACAAGTTTAGAATATAGTAATAATGACAAATTTAGAATATACTATTAATGATTACTAATGATGTAAAGTTACTGTTAAGGTAGAAGGTATTGTTAACGTGTACTAATAATACTATAATATACAAATAATGACAAGTTTAGAAGATACTACTACCAATAGCTTTAATATGTATGGATAATTACAAGTTTATAAAATACTAATAAAGAAAAGTTAAAAAACAGCAATAATGACATGTTTAGAAGGTTATATTAATGATAACGTTATGTGTAATGACACGTTTGAATTATATTAATAATGCAAAGTTTAGAAAATACTAATACTATCAATGATTTGTTTTGAATAAACTAACAATGTCACGTTCAGAAGACACTACTACTTTAATATGTACTATACTCACAAGTTTAGAATATAGCAATAATGACAAGTTTAGAAAAATGATAAACTTTGGAATATATTAGTTTTGCCAAGTTTAGAATATACTAATAATAAGTATACGAGGTCCTAGTTTTAACATGTACCAATAATGAAAAGTTTAGGTATTTCTAATGATAACTTTAATGTGTACTAATAATGACAAGTTTAGAATATACTGATAATGACAACATTAGAATATACTATTAATGATTAATCTAATGTGTACTGATATGGTAAGTTTATAACATACTAATGATGTCAACTTAAGGTAATATTGATAATAACGTTAATGTGTACTAATAATGACAAGTTTAGAATATACTAATAATGATATTTAGAAGGTACTGTTAACGTGTACTAATGATACAAGTTTAGGAGATACTACTACTATGTATCAATAACGACAAGTTTATAATATAAGAACAAAGAAAAGTATAGAATACACTAATACTGACAAGTTTGGAAGGTGTTATGATTGATAAGTTCAATGTGTACTAATAATGAAAAGTTTATAATATACCAACAATAACAAATCAAGAAGGTGCTATTAACTATAACTTTAAGGTGTCCTAATATTGATAAAATAAGAATATACTAATAACGACATATATAGAAGAAATACACTAATAACCACAGGTTTAGAATGTATATACAATTAAAATTGACAAGTTTAGAAGATACTCCTCAAGATAACTTTACTGTGTAGAAATAATGACAAGTGTGGAATATACTAACAATGATAACTTTATTTTGTACTAATAATTACAAGTTTAGAATGTAAGTTTACAAGGTACTATTAATAATAACTTTAATGTGTATTAATAAATCCAAGTTTCGAAGATATTGATTAAGTTTAGAAATTACTAATAATGACAACTTTAGAAGGTAATATATATGATAACTTTAATTTGTACTAATAATGACTAGAACGTACTAATGACAAATTTAGAATGTACTATAAATGAAAACTTTAATGTCTTCTAATAATTAATTAATGTTTGAAAAATGCTAATATTGAAAAGTTTAAAGGCACTGTTAATGATAACTTTAATATGTACCAATAACCACAAGTTTACAATTTTGTAATAATGACAAGTTTTGGAGGTTATATTAATGATAATGTTAAAGTGTAGTAATAATGACACGTTTGAATAATATTAATAATGCAAAGTTTAGAAAAATCTGGTAATATCAAAATCAGAAGTTACTATTAATGATAAATATAATACGTACTAATAATGATTAGATTTGAATGGCCTAAAAATATCATGTTTAGAAGAAACTACTAACTTTAATATGTATTAATACTCACAAGTCTAGAATATACCAATAATGACAAGTTTAGAATAATGATAAACTTTGGAATATATTAGTATTGCCAAGTTTAGAATATACTAATAATGATATGTATACAAGGTCTTAATAATGATAACTCTAATGTGTACTTATAATGAAAAGTTTGGAATACCCAAGAAGATATGTTTAGTATATACTAATACTGATATGTTTCGAACAATGACAACATTAGAAAGTATTGTTAATGATGATTTAATAATGAGGGTTTAGAACATGCAAATATTGACAAGCTTATTTGTACTAATAATGACAAGTGTAGAATATACTAATGATGACAAATTTAGAACATGCTTATAATGTCAGGTTTATTAGTATTTTCTAAACCTTACGTTGTTAATACATATGAAACGTGTCATTATTACTACACATTAACATTATCATTAATGTAACCTTCTATGCATGTCATTATTAAAATATTGTAAACCTGTGATTATTAGTACACATTAGTTATAATCAATAGTGCCTTTAAAATTGTCATTATAATTTTGTCATTGTTCGGATATTCAACTCTCATTATTAGTATATTCTAAACTTATCATTATTAGTATATTCTAAAATTATCACTAAAATAATCATTATTATCTTCTAGACTTGTGATTATTGGTTCACCTTAAACTTGTCTTATCATTAAACCTTGTAAACTTATATGCTAAACTTGTCATTATTAGTACAAAATAAAGTTATCATTAATAGAACCTTCTAAACTTATCGTTATTAGTATGATCCACAATTGTCACTATTTTTACACATTAAATTATCTTAACAGTATCTTCTAAACTTATCAATCTTGTCAATATTTAACACTTGACACTATTAGTACCCATTAAAGCTTGTCAGTTTTATGTTCTAAACCCTCATTATTAGTTATCACTAACAATACCTTCTTAAGTGGTCATTGTTCGTAAATTCGAAACATCATTATTAGCATATACTGAACATATCTTCTTCGGTATTTTAACTTTATTAGTATACTTTAAAATTATCATTACTAGGACCTTGTATCCTTATCATTATTAGTATATTCTTAACTTGGTAATAATAATATATTCCGAGTTTATCATTATTCGAAACTTGTTATTATTAGTATATTCTAAACTTTTGAGTATTAGTACATATTAAAGTTATCATTAGTAGTGTCTTCTAAACAATTTATTGTTAGTTACTAATAGCAACTTCTACTATGCTATTGTTAGTATTTTCTAAACCTTGGATATAGTATATTTTAAACGTGTCATTATTACTACACATTAACGTTATACTTAATGTAACTTTCTAAACATGTCATTACTAATAATATTCTAATTATGACACGTTTAGAAGGTATTATTAATGATAATTTTAACGTGTTTAGAATATACTAATAATGACAAGTTTTGAAGGTACTATTGCTTGATAAATTTAATGTGCACTAATAATGACAAATTTAGAATATGCTAGTAATGACAATTTTATAATATTACGGTTAGATTTAATATGTGCTAATGTGTTAATAATGACAAGTTTAGAATACACTAAAAATAGCATTTATGTAATATACAAGAAAAGATAAGTTCAGAAGGTACCTTCATGACAACTTTTAGAAACTACTATTAATGATAACTTTAATGTGTACCAATATAAACAAAGTACTATTTACTAATAAGGGTAAGTTTATAAGGTACTATAATTAATAACGTTAACATGTACTTATAAAGACAAGCTTAGAATATACTAATAATGCCCAGTTTAGAAGGTACTTTAATGTCTACTAATAGTGGTAAGTTTAGTATATACTATTAATGTGAAGTGTAGAATATACTAATAATGACAAGTTTAGAAAGCACTATTAGAGATAAATTTATGTGAAATGATAATGAAAAGTTTAGAATATGACAAGTTTACATGTTAATGAAAAATTTATTTATAACAAAATGGGAAATTTACAAAAAACGTATAGTGTTTAACAGGTACTATTAGTAAAATACTTAATGTGTACTAATAATTACTTAAATGAGTACAAATAGTGAAAAGTTTACAAAATACTAGTAATGACATGTTTAGAATGTACTTTTAATGATAACTTTAATATGCACTAATAGTAACAAGTTTAGATTGAATATACTAAGAATAACATGTACAAGTTTAGAAGCTATTTTTAATGTGACAAGTTTACAATATACTTATAATGCAAGGCACAGTTAATGAGTTTGAATAACTTTAATGTATTCTAATAATGACAAGTTAAGAAGGTGCTATTAACTATAAATCTAATATATACTAATAATCACAGGTTTAGAATATACTTACAATGATATTTAGAATATGCTAAGATTGACAAGTTCAGAAGATACTGTTCAAGGTAACTTTAATATTTAGAAATAAGACAAGTGTTGAATATACTAATAACGATAAGTTTAGAAGGTTCTACTAATATTAACTTTTAAACTTTGACAAGTTTACAAGGTATTGTTAATAGTAAATTTTATGTGTACTAATAATCAGAAGTTTACAATATACTAATAATCAGAGGTTTAGAAGGTTTGAGTATGTGTACTAATAATGAAAATATTAGAATATACCAATGATTTTAAGTTGAAAAGGTACTGTTCAAGATAACTTTAATTTATACTACTAATAAGCAAGTTTACAATATACTAATAAAGACAAGTTTAGAAGATAAAGTAAAATACAATTAATAAAATGTTTAGAAGGTACTATTAATGATAACCTTAATGTGTGACAAGTTTAGAATATGGTAATGAGAAGTTTAGAAGGTAGTATTATTGACAATATCATAATGCACTAATGATGAAAAGTTTGGAAAATATTATTAATGATAACGTTAATGTGTACTAATAAATACAAATTTGGAATCTAATAATAATAACTTTAATGTGTTATCAAAAAAAGTTTAGAATATACTGATAATGAGAAGTTTAGAATAATTTAATAATGCCAATTTTAGAATGTACTTTTAATGATAACTTGAATGTGTACTAGTAATAGTAACCTTAGAGTGAATTAATAATGACATATTTAGAGTATACTAATAATAAGTTTAGAATATACAAATAAAGACAGGGTAAGTAATATTGATGACAACTTTAATATATACCAACAATGAGATGCTTAGAATATACTAAAAATGACAGTTTAAGAAGGAACAATTAATGATAACCTTAAAGTTGAGTAATAACAAGTTTTGAATATACTAATAATGACAAGTTTAGAAAATACTATCAATGATAACTTTTCAATATACTAATAATGACAAGTTTAGAAAATACTATTAGTTTAGAATGTACTAATACTGATAGGTAAAGTAATACAAAGATTAGAATAAAAGGTAGAGGAATCTAATATTGACATGTTTAAGATATAGCAATAATCATAAAATGAAAAGATCCTATTAATGATAACTTAAATATGAACTAATAACGGCACGTAATAATGAGAAGTTTAGAAGGTACTTTTAATGAAATACAAGTAATAAAACGTTTAGAATAAAAGATAATGACAAGTTTAGAAGAATGTAATACTCAAATGTTTAAAATATAGCAATAATGAGAAGTTTAGAAAGTACTGTTAATGAAAACTTTCATGTGTACTAATAATGAAAGTTTCCATATACTAATTAAGACAAGTTTAGAATATACTAATGAAAACAAGTTGAGAAGTTACTATAACTGTTAACTATAATATAATAATAATGAGAAGTTTAGAAGGTACCATAAATGATAAATCTAATGTGTTCTAAAAATGACAAGCTTAGAATATACTAATATATAGGTTCTGAAGGCACTGTTAATGAGTGCTAATAATGAGAATTTTAGAATATACAATTAGTGATAAGTTTAGAAGGTACTAATAAAAAAAGATAATTTGTCTTATTAATGAAAAGTTTATCATATGATGATAATAACAACTTTTTGATAATGAAAGTTTCCTGTCTACTAATTATGATAAGTTTAGAATATACAAATAGTAACAGGTTTAGAAGGAACTATTACTGATAGCTATAAGGTATTCTAAAAATGACAAGTTATAATATTCTAATAATAGCATGTTTGGAATATACTAACATTGAGAAGTTTAGAAGGTACTATTAATGAAAACTTTAATGTGTAATAATAATGAAAAGTTTAGAATATACTAACAATGGCAAGTACTACTAATATTAAAAATGAGAAGTTTAGAATACAGTATTGATGATAACTTTAGTGTCTACATGTTTAGAATATACTAATAATGACAAGCTTACAATGTACCATTAAGGAAAATTTTAATGTGTCCTAATAATGACAAATTTAGAAGGTACTACTAATAGTAACTTTAATGTGTATTAACAATTTAGAATATAATCACGATTATAAGTTTAGAAGGTGCTATCAGATATAAATTTAATTTGAACAAATAAGGACAAGTTTAGAACATACTAATAATGACAAATTTAGACCGTTCTATGAATAAATAATGTCATGTTTAGAAGTTACTATTAATGATGACTTTAATGTGCACTAATAACATGTTTAGAATATACTGATAATGAGAAGTTTAGAAGGTACGATCAATTATAACTTTAATGTACTAATAAGTAGAAGTTTAGAATATACTAAATGACAGGCTTAGACGGATCTACTAATGATATGTTTAATTTGTACTAATAATCACAAATTTAAATTGTACTATTGATGACAAGGTTAGAATATTTTAAGAACTATAATTTTAATGTGTTCTAATAAGAAGAGGTTTATAATATCAAAATAATGAAAAATTAGGAAGGTATTTTTAATGATAACTTTAATGTCTACTAATAATGACAAGTTTAGAATATAGTAATAATGACAAATTTAGAATATACTATTAATGATTACTTAAATGTGTACTAATAAGGCAAGTTTATAATATACTAATGATGTAAAGTTACTGTTAAGGTAGAAGGTATTGTTAACGTGTACTAATAATACTAGAATATACAAATAATGACAAGTTTAGAAGATACTACTACCAATAGCTTTAATATGTATAAAATACTAATAAAGAAAAGTTAAAAAACAGCAATAATGACATGTTTAGAAGGTTATATTAATGATAACGTTATGTGTAATGACACGTTTGAATTATATTAATAATGCAAAGTTTAGAAAATACTAATACTATCAATGATTTGTTTTGAATAAACTAACAATGTCACGTTCAGAAGACACTACTACTTTAATATGTACTATACTCACAAGTTTAGAATATAGCAATAATGACAAGTTTAGAAAAATGATAAACTTTGGAATATATTAGTTTTGCCAAGTTTAGAATATACTAATAATAAGTATACGAGGTCCTAGTTTTAACATGTACCAATAATGAAAAGTTTAGGTATTTCTAATGATAACTTTAATGTGTACTAATAATGACAAGTTTAGAATATACTGATAATGACAACATTAGAATATACTATTAATGATTAATCTAATGTGTACTGATATGGTAAGTTTATAACATACTAATGATGTCAACTTAAGAAGGTAATATTGATAATAACGTTAATGTGTACTAATAATGACAAGTTTAGAATATACTAATAATGATATTTAGAAGGTACTGTTAACGTGTACTAATAATACAAGTTTAGGAGATACTACTACTATGTATCAATAACGACAAGTTTATAATATAAGAATAAAGAAAAGTATAGAATACACTAATACTGACAAGTTTGGAAGGTGTTATGATTGATAAGTTCAATGTGTACTAATAATGAAAAGTTTATAATATACCAACAATAACAAATCAAGAAGGTGCTATTAACTATAACTTTAAGGTGTCCTAATATTGATAAAATAAGAATATACTAATAACGACATGTATAGAAGAAATGTACTAATAACCACAGGTTTAGAATGTATATACAATTAAAATTGACAAGTTTAGAAGATACTCCTCAAGATAACTTTACTGTGTAGAAATAATGACAAGTGTGGAATATACTAACAATGATAACTTTATTTTGTACTAATAATTACAAGTTTAGAATGTAAGTTTACAAGGTACTATTAATAATAACTTTAATGTGTATTAATAAATCCAAGTTTCGAAGATATTGATTAAGTTTAGAAATTACTAATAATGACAACTTTAGAAGGTAATATATATGATAACTTTAATCTGTACTAATGACAAATTTAGAATGTACTATAAATGAAAACTTTAATGTCTTCTAATAATTAATTAATGTTTGAAAAATGCTAATATTGAAAAGTTTAAAGGCACTGTTAATGATAACTTTAATATGTACCAATAACCACAAGTTTACAATTTTGTAATAATGACAAGTTTTGGAGGTTATATTAATGATAATGTTAAAGTGTAGTAATAATGACACGTTTGAATAATATTAATAATGCAAAGTTTAGAAAAATCTGGTAATATCAAAATCAGAAGTTACTATTAATGATAAATATAATACGTACTAATAATGATTAGATTTGAATGGCCTAAAAATATCATGTTTAGAAGAAACTACTAACTTTAATATGTATTAATACTCACAAGTCTAGAATATACCAATAATGACAAGTTTAGAATAATGATAAACTTTGGAATATATTAGTATTGCCACTTTTAGAATATACTAATAATGATATGTATACAAGGTCTTAATAATGATAACTCTAATGTGTACTTATAATGAAAAGTTTGGAATACCCAAGAAGATATGTTTAGTATATACTAATACTGATATGTTTCGAACAATGACAACATTAGAAAGTATTGTTAATGATGATTTAATAATGAGGGTTTAGAACATGCAAATATTGACAAGCTTATTTGTACTAATAATGACAAGTGTGGAATATACTAATGATGACAAATTTAAATGATGACAAATTTAGAACATGCTTATAATGTCAGGTTTATTAGTATTTTCTAAACCTTACGTTGTTAATACATATGAAACGTGTCATTATTACTACACATTAACATTATCATTAATGTAACCTTCTATGCATGTCATTATTAAAATATTGTAAACCTGTGATTATTAGTACACATTAGTTATAATCAATAGTGCCTTTAAAATTGTCATTATAATTTTGTCATTGTTCGGATATTCAACTCTCATTATTAGTATATTCTAAACTTATCATTATTAGTATATTCTAAAATTATCACTAAATTAATCATTATTATCTTCTAGACTTGTGATTATTGGTTCACCTTAAACTTGTCTTATCATTAAACCTTGTAAACTTATATGCTAAACTTGTCATTATTAGTACAAAATAAAGTTATCATTAATAGAACCTTCTAAACTTATCGTTATTAGTATGATCCACAATTGTCACTATTCTTACACATTAAATTATCTTAACAGTATCTTCTAAACCCATTAAAGCTTGTCAGTTTTATGTTCTAAACCCTCATTGTTAGTTATCACTTCTTAAGTGGTCATTGTTCGTAAATTCGAAACATCATTATTAGCATATACTGAACATATCTTCTTCGGTATTTTAACTTTATTAGTATACTTTAAAATTATCATTACTAGGACCTTGTATCCTTATCATTATTAGTATATTCTTAACTTGGTAATAATAATATATTCCGAGTTTATCATTATTCGAAACTTGTTATTATTAGTATATTCTAAACTTTTGAGTATTAGTACATATTAAAGTTATCATTAGTAGTGTCTTCTAAACAATTTATTGTTAGTTACTAATAGCAACTTCTACTATGCTATTGTTAGTTACTAATAGCAACTTCTACTATGCTATTGTTAGTATTTTCTAAACCTTGGATATAGTATATTTTAAACGTGTCATTAACGTTATACTTAATGTAACTTTCTAAACATGTCATTACTAATAATATTCTAATTATGACACGTTTAGAAGGTATTATTAATGATAATTTTAACGTGTTTAGAATATACTAATAATGACAAGTTTTGAAGGTACTATTGCTTGATAACTTTAATGTGCACTAATAATGACAAATTTAGAATATGCTAGTAATGACAATTTTATAATATTACGGTTAGATTTAATATGTGCTAATGTGTTAATAATGACAAGTTTAGAATACACTAAAAATAGCATTTATGTAATATACAAGAAAAGATAAGTTCAGAAGGTACCTTCATGACAACTTTTAGAAACTACTATTAATGATAACTTTAATGTGTACCAATATAAACAAAGTACTATTTACTAATAAGGGTAAGTTTATAAGGTACTATAATTAATAACGTTAACATGTACTTATAAAGACAAGCTTAGAATATACTAATAATGCCCAGTTTAGAAGGTACTTTAATGTCTACTAATAGTGGTAAGTTTAGTATATACTATTAATGTGAAGTGTAGAATATACTAATAATGACAAGTTTAGAAAGCACTATTAGAGATAAATTTATGTGAAATGATAATGAAAAGTTTAGAATATGACAAGTTTACATGTTAATGAAAAATTTATTTATAACAAAATGGGAAATTTACAAAAAACGTATAGTGTTTAACAGGTACTATTAGTAAAATACTTAATGTGTACTAATAATTACTTAAATGAGTACAAATAGTGAAAAGTTTACAAAATACTAGTAATGACATGTTTAGAATGTACTTTTAATGATAACTTTAATATGCACTAATAGTAACAAGTTTAGATAGAATATACTAAGAATAACATGTACAAGTTTAGAAGCTATTTTTAATGTGACAAGTTTACAATATACTTATAATGCAAGGCACAGTTAATGACTTTAATGTGTACAAATGAAAAGATTAAAAGATACTAATAAAGGCAAGTGTGAAATATACTAATAATGACTTGTTTTAAAGATATATTAATAATGCATTTAACTTTGACAAGTTTAGAAGGTATTATTAATAATAACTTTAATGTGCACTAATAATCAGAGGTTGAAGGTATGTGTACTAATAATGGAAAGATTAGAATATGCCAACAATTACAAGTTTAGAGTACTGTTCAAGACAACTTTAATTTGTACTAATAATAAGCAAGTTTGTAATATACTAATAAAGACAAGTTTAGAATGTACTAATTTAATGATAACAAGTTTAGAAGGTAGTATTGAGATCTTTAATAGTGACAAGTTTAGTGACAAGTTTAGAATATAGTAATAATGAGAAATTTAGAAGGTACTATCATTGACAAGTTTAGAATGCACTAAAAATGACATATTTAGAGTATACTAATACTAAGTTTAGGATATACAAATAAAGGACGGGTAGGTACTATCAATGATAACTTTAATGTGTGCCAATAATGAGATGTTTAGAATATACTATAAATGACAACTTTATAAGAAACCTTAAACCTTAAAGTTTAGTAATAATGACAAGTTTAGAATATACTAGTAATGACAAGTTTAGAAAGTACTATTAATGATAACTTTAGAGTGTACTAATACTGAAAAGTTTATAATATACAAATTATAAAAAGTTAAGAATAAAAAATAATAAGTTTAGAAGAAACTAATATTGACATGTTTAAAATATAGCAATAATGATCATTTTAAAAGATCCTAGTAAATGATATCTTTAATGTATACTAATAATGGCACGTAATAATAAGAAGTTTAGAAGGTACTGTTAAGTTTAGAATATACTAATAATAACAAGTTGAGATGTTATAATTGTTAACTATAATATGTACTAATAATTAATTTAGAATATACTACTAATAATAAGTTTAGAAGGTACGTTATTATGAACTAATAATGACAAGTTTAGAATATACAAACAAAGAAAATTCAGTAGTGACAATGAAAAAATTAGAATATACTAATAATGACAAGTTTAGAATATAACCATAAAAACAAGATTAGAAGGTATTTTTAAAGATAACATTAATGTGTACTAATAATGAGAACTTTAGAATATTCTATTAATGAAGAGTGTGAAAATCTTTATTGTGTACTAATAATGACAAATATAGAATATACTTACAACGACAGGTTGAAAAGGAACTGTTAATGATAACTTTAATGTGTAATAATATTGACAAGTTTAGAATATACTAATAATTAAAAGTTAAAAGGGTACTGGTATTGATTAGGGTAGAGGTTACTATTAATGACTTTAATTTTCATTAAAAATAAGTTTAGAACACACTAATAATGCCAAGTTTAGAAAATACTAATAAAACAAGATTAGTAGGTACTATTAATGATAGATTTAATGTGTACTAATAATGTCAAACTTGGAATATAGTAATAATGAAAAGATTAGAAGATACTATTAATGATAAGTTCACTAATAATGACGAGTTTTGAATATACTAATAACGATATCTTTAGAATATACTAGTTTAAACTATAATAATAATGACAACTTTAACATATACTAATATTGCCAAGTTTAGAATATACTAATAATGATATATTTAATATAAAATATTAATGGTAAGTTTAGAACATACTAATAATGACAAGTTTAGAATATTCCAATGTAGACATGTTTAGAATATACGTATAATGAGAAATTTGGAAAGTACTATTAAAGATAACTTTAATGTGTACTAATAATGAAAAGTATAGAACATTTTAATGATGACAAGTTTAAAAGGTACAATGACAAGTTTAGAATATTCCGATAATGATGCTATTAATGATAACTAATAATGACGAGTTTAGAATATACTAAAAATTACAAATTTAAAGGGTACTGTTAATGATAAGTATCGAAGGTACTATTAATGACTATTTTACTAGTGATAAGTTTTGAACATACTAATAACGTCCTATTAATGATAAAATTGATATGAAGTATTAATGACAAGTTTAGAATATACCAATGAAGACATGTTTAGAGAATACAGAAGTTTAGAAAGTACTATTAATGATAACTTTAATGTGTACTAATAAAGAAGAGTATAAAACATTCTAATGATGACAAATTTAAAATGTACTATTAATGATATCTTTCATGTGTACTTACAATGACAAGTTTACAACATTCTAATAATGACGAGTTTAGAATATACTAATTATTATAAGTTTAAAGGGTACTGTTATTAATAAGTTTAGAAGGTACTATTAATTACTTTATTTTTTACTAATGATAAGTTTAGAACATACTAATAATAACAAATTTAGAATGTACTAATAAAAACAGGATTTGAAGGTACTTTTAATGAAAATTTAATGTGTACTAATAATGGCAAATTTGGAATATACTAATAATAATAATTAGGACTATTAATGATAAGTTTACTAGTAATAACGAGTTTTGAATATACTAATAATGATATGTTCAGAATATACTAGTTTGAATTATAATAATAATGACAAGGTTAGAATAATGACAACTTTAACATATACTAAAATTGCCAGACTTAGAATATACTAATGATAATGTCCTATTAATGATAAATTTAATATGAACTATTAATGACAATAATTTAGAACACACCAATATTAACATGTTTAGAATATACGTATAATGAGAAGTCTAGCAAGTACTAATGATAATTTTAATGTGTACTAATAATGAAAAGTATAAAACTAATGGTGACAAGTTTAGAACATTCTAATAATGACAGATTTAGAAGATACTATTTAGAATAATATTTAGAATAATTATTAGAATATACTAATAATGACATGTTTAGAATATACTAATGATGACAAGTTTAGAAGGTAATATTTATGATAACTTCAATGTTTACTAATAATAACAAATTTAGAATATACTGATGATAAGAAGTGTGCGATTGATGATAGATTTTATTTGCACAAATAATGTCAAATTTAGAATGCGGTAATAATCGGTACTTTTGACAATTTTATTGTGTTGTAATAATGTCAAGATTAGAATATAATAGTAATAATAACTTTTATGTATATTGATACTGACAAGATTAAGATTCTCTTAGGAATATCTTTAACGTGTACTATTAAAGAAAGTTTAATGTGTCATAATGTCATATTTAAAAGGTGCAATTAATTGAAACTTTAATGTGTACTAATAAGGAAAAGTTTAGAGTTTTTGAATAATGACTGATAATAACAAGTTTAGAATACACTAATAATGATTACTAATTAATGTTTGAATTATACTAATAATGACAAGTTGAAAAGGAATTATCAATGATAACTTTAATATGTCCCTGTAATGACAAGTTTAGAATTTGTAATGACAAGTTTAGAATTTAGTGTGCGATTGATGATAGATTTTATTTGCACAAATAATGTCAAATTTAGAATGCGGTAATAATCGGTACTTTTGACAATTTTATTGTGGTGTAGTAATGTCAAGATTAGAATATAATAGTAATAATAACTTTTATGTATATTGATACTGACAAGATTAAGATTCTCTTAGGAATATCTTTAACGTGTACTATTAAAGAAAGTTTAATGTGTCATAATGTCATATTTAAAAGGTGCAATTAATTGAAACTTTAATGTGTACTAATAAGGAAAAGTTTAGAGTTTTTGAATAATGACTGATAATAACAAGTTTAGAATACACTAATAATGATTACTAATTAATGTTTGAATTATACTAATAATGACAAGTTGAAAAGGAATTATCAATGATAACTTTAATATGTCCTTGTAATGACAAGTTTAGAATATACAATTAATGACACTTTTAGGTACTTCTAATAAAAACTTTAATGTGTACTAATAATGACAAATTAAGATTATGGTATTAATGACAATTTTAACGAGTGCAAGTTTAGCATATTCCAATAACGACAAAATCAGAAGATTCTTTTGATAATAACATAAACATGTACTAAGAATGACAACTTTAGAATATACAAAGTCATACAAGTTTGGAAGCTACTTTTAATGATAACATTAATGTGTACTAATGATAAAAGTTGAGAATATACATGCTAATAATGACAAATTTAGAAAGTACTATTAATGGTAAGTTTAATGTATAGTGATTATGATAGAAGATACTAATAATGACAAGTTTACAAGATACTCTTAATAATAACTAATCCTAATATCGAAGATTAACATGCTAATAATGATCATATTAAAGATACTATTAATGAGAACTTTAAAGTTTACTATTAATGACAAGTTTAGAATATACTAATAATGAAATTTTAGAATATTCTATTAATGATAACTTTAAAGTGTACCAATAGTGGCAACCTTAGAATATAGAAGTACATGTTAAGAAATTACTATTAATGATAACTCTAATATGTACTCATAATCAAATGTTTAGAATATAATAATAACGACAAGTTTAGAAGGTGCTATTAATGATAACTTAATAATGGCAATTGTAGAGGATACTCATAATAAATATTAGAGAATATTATGAAAGTTAGTAATAAGCTGAGCGCATACTAATAATGACAAGTTTACAATACAAACACACACACAGACACACAGACACACAGACACACACACACACACACACACACACACACACACACACACACACACACACACACACACACACACACACACACACACACACACACACACACACACACACACACACACACACACACACACACACACACACACACACACACACACACACACACACACACACACACACACAGACGCAGCTTATTATTAACACATATTTAAGTTATCATTAACAATACTTTCTGAAGTTGTCATTGTTCGTATATTCGAAATATATCAGTATTAGTAAATACTAACATATCTTCTTTATTATTCTAAACTTGTCATTATTAGTACACATTAAAGTTATTATTATTAGGACCATTATTAGTATATTCTAAACTTGGCAATACTAATATATTCCAAAGTTTATAATTATTTAAAACTTGTCATTATTAGTATATTCTAAAATTGTGAGTATTAGTACATGTTAAAGTTACCATTATTACTGGCTTTTTAATATGACATTGTTAGCTTTTTTCAAAACTAATCATTATTAGTACGTATTATAGCAACTTCTAATTATGTTATTATTAGTATTTATTAAACTTTACATTATTAATATAATTAAACCTGTCATTATTGCTACACATTAACATTATTATTAATATAACCTTTTAAACTTTATTACACTATTGTAAACATGTGATATGTGTACATAATACATGTATTATAATAACATGTGAATAATAACATATGATAACATGTGAAAATGTGTACATATTCAAGTTATCATTAATAGTGCCTTTAAACTTGTCATTGTTCGTAAATTCGAAACATCACTATTAGGAGATACTAAACATATCTTCTTTGGTATTCTAAACTTTATTAGTATACATTGAAGTTATCATTACTTGGACCTTCTATCCTTACCATTATTAGTATATCCTACACTTGGTAATAATCATATATTCCGAGTTTATCATTATCCTAAACTTGTCACTATTACTATATTCTAAACTTTTGAGTATTAGTACATATTAAAGTTATCATTAGTAGTGTCTTCTAAACATGTCATTGTTAGTATATTCAAAACTAATGAAAATTTTAATTTATGATATGGAAAACTTATATAAAAAAAGGTATAGCGTTTAGCAGGTACTAATA
Organism: Oratosquilla oratoria; assembly: GCF_046742065.1. Classification (NCBI taxonomy): domain Eukaryota; kingdom Metazoa; phylum Arthropoda; class Malacostraca; order Stomatopoda; family Squillidae; genus Oratosquilla; species Oratosquilla oratoria. The sequence goes on from NC_134809.1 coordinate 1,763,753, forward strand.
TCAAAATCTTTAATGTGTACTAACAATTACTTTAATGAGTACTAATAGTGAAAAATTTACAAAATACTAGTAATGACATGTTTAGAATATACTTTTAATGATACCTTTAATATGCACTGTTTAGAATATACTAAGAATAACATATTCAGTCGGAACTATTGATGATAACTTTAATATCAAAAGTTTAGAATATATTAATATTGTCGATAATGATATATACAACAATAACCAAAAATCAAAATTTTAGAAAATGATATTTGTAATAACTTTAATATGGTTTAATAATGACAATTTTAAAAGGTTCTATTAAATATCTTTGATATGTACTAATATTGAATAATTTGATCTGTTAATAATGAAAAGTTTGGAATATACTAACAATGACAACCATAGAATATCAGCATAATGTATAATAGGGACAAATTTATGATATTCTAATTGTGACAAATTTATCATTAATAATACCTTTATTAATGATAGCTTTAATGTGTACTAGTAATAACAAATTTGGAATATACTAATAATAACAACTTCAACTTTAATAATAATAATTTTAATGTGCACTAATAATAATAAATTTAGAAAAAGCAATTTTGTAATGTACAAATGATGTCAAGTTTAGAAGGTATAGCTTTAATGTGACAAGTTTACAATATACTGATAATGCAAGGCACAGTTAATGATAACTTTTATGTGTACTAATAATGAAAACTTAAAATATACTAATAATGGCAAATTTGTAATATACTAATAATGACTAGTTTAAAAGATATATTGATAATACATTTAACTTTGACAGCTTTAGAAGGTATTACAATATACTAATAAAAAGAGGTTTAGAAGGAATGAGTACTATTAATGATATCTTTGATGTGCACTAATAATGAAAAAATTAGAATATTCTAGTAATGACAGGTTTAGAAGATACTATTAATGATGACTAATATTGACGAGTTTAGAATATACCAAGAATTATTAGAATATACTAATAATGGCATGTTTAGAATATACTAATGATGACAAGTTTAGAAGGTAATATTTACGATAACTTCAATGACAAATTTAGAATATACTAATAATAAGAAGTATGCGATCAATGATCAATTTTATTTACACAAATAATGACAAATTTAGAATGCGGTAATAATCGGTACTTTTAATAACTTTATTGTGTTGTCAAGATTAGAATATAATAGTAATAATAATTTTAATGTATATTGATATTGACAAGATTAGAAGATTCTCTTAGCAATATCTTTAACATATACGATTAAAGAAAGTTTAGAATAATGACATTATGACAAGTTTAATATGTCATAATGTCATATTCAGAAGGTACAATTAATTGAAACTTTAATGTGTACTAATAATGAAAAGTTTAGAGTTTTTGAATAGTGACTAACAATAACAGGTTTAGAATGCACTAATAATGATTACTAATTAATGTTTCAATTATACTAATAATGACAAGTTGAAAAGGAATTATCAAAGATAACTTTGATATGTATAGTAATGACAAGTTTAGAATATACGATTAATGACACTTTTTAGGTACAACCAATAAAAACTTTAATGTTTACTAATAATGACAAGTTAAGATTATGGTATTAACGAGTGCTATTAATGACAAGTTTAGGATATACCAATAACGACAAGTTCAGAAGATTCTTTTAATAATAACTTAAATATGTAGTAAGAGTGACAACTTTAGAATATACAAGTTTATACAAGTTTGGAAGCTACTTATAATGTGTACTAATTATGACAGTTGAGATTATACTATTATGGGTAAGTTTGTAATATACTGATAATGACAGTTAAGGGTAAGTTTAATGTATATAGAACATACTAATAATAAGTTTATAAGATACTGTTAATTATAACTAATACTAATAATGATAATTATAGAACATACTAATAATGATCAGATTAAAGATACTATTAATGATAACTTTAATTGTACTATTAGTGACAAGTTTAGAATATACTAATAATGAAATTTAAAGAATACTCTATTAATGATAACTTTAAAGTGTACCAATAGTGACAAGCTTAGAATATGAAAGATAATCATGTGTTTAGAAAGTACTATTAATGATAACTCTAACATGTACTCATAATCACATGTTTAGAATATACTAATAAGGACAAGTTTATAAGGTACTATTAATGATAACTTTAATATGCATTAATAATGGCAATTGTAGAGGATACTGATAACAAATATTATGAAAGTTGAGAATATACTATTATGGGTAAGTTTATAATATACTAACAATGACAAGTTTAGAAAGTTTAATGTATAGTAATGATGATACGTTAAGAATATACTTATAATGACGAGTTTAAAGCATACTAATAATGCTAATACTAATAATGATAATTATAGAACATACTAATAATGATCAGAATAAAGATACTATTAATGATAACTTTAATTGCACTATTAATGACAAGTTTAGAATATACTAATAATGAAATTTTAGAATATTCTATTAATGATAACTTTAAAGTGTACTAATAGTGACAAGCTTAGAACATGAAAGAACATGAAAGCATTATTAATGATAACTCATAATCACATGTTTAGAATATACTAATAAGGACAAGTTTAGAAGGTACTATTAATGAGAACTTTAATATGCACTAATAATGGCAATTATAGACGATACTGATAATTACAAATATTAGAAGGTAATATCAGTGATAACTTTAATGTTTACTAATATTGACAAAGTTAGAATATACGAATAATGACAACTTTGGAAGGTGCTACCAATCTTGTGTATTAGTACTAACAAGTTTAGAATATATTAATAATGACAATTTTAGAATAATGGCAACTTTAGAATACACTAATATTGCCATGTTTAGAATATATTTAATGAACACTGTAAATAAAAAAGTTTAGAACATGCCAATTAAGATGTGTTTAGAATATTCTAATGGTTAGAAAGTGATATTAATGATAACTTTAATGTGTACTAATAAGGATAATTATAGAATATACTAATAATGATCAGATTAAAGATACTATTAATGATAACTTTAATGTGTACTATTAATGACAAGTTTAGAACGGTAATTTTAATGTGTTCTAATGTGTTAAAAAAAATTGGAAAATTCCTTTAATGATAGTTTAACATGTACTAAAATTGTTTTAAAATGTATTTTTGACAAGTTTACAATATACTAATGATGTCAAGGTAATATTGATAATAACGTTAATGCGTGTCAAGTTGATATTGATAACGTTAATGTGTACTAGTAACGAAAAGTTTAGAATATACTAATGTTCAGAAAAAACTCTTAATGTGTACTATACTAGAATATACAAGTAATGAGAAGTTTAGAAGATACTACTAATAATAACTTTAATATGTAGCAATGATAACAGGTTTATAATATACTAATAAAGAAAAAATTAGAATACACTTATACTAACAAGTTTGGACAATGACAAGTTAAGGGTGCTATTAACTATAGATTTAATATATACTAATAATCACTGGTTTAAAATATACCTACAATGATATTTAGAATATGCTAAGATTGACAAGTTCAGAAGATACTGTTCAAGGTTACTTTAATATTTAGAAATAATGACAAGTGTTGAATATACTAATAACGATAAGTTTAGAAGGTTCTACTAATATTAACTTTTAAACTTTGACAAGTTTAGAAGGTATTATTAATAGTAACTTATATGTGTACTAATAATCAGGGGCCGTATACACAAAACTTGTTAGCACTAACAAATAGCTGTTAAGGGTAACAAATTCCTGTTAAGGCTAACATTTAGCTGTTAAGCACTAACAGTGATACAGAAAACTTGTTAGGGCCTTAAAAGTACTGTTAAGGTAAAAGTGGTGTGGAGGACTATTAAGCTCTTAACAAATTCCTGTTAGTAGAAAAGATGGCGGAGCAACAACAACTAAAAAGATGACTGCGAGTTTATCGACAGCGACGGGACATATTTAACGAGTACAATGACGACGAACTCATCAAACGCTTCAGAATGAACCGTGCTGGTATAATAAAAATGGCTGATTTAGTGAGGGACAAACTTCAATCCCGAACAGAACGGAATCGACCACTGAGTCCTGAGACGAAGGTGGCAATTACCCTATGATATTTAGCCACAGGTAAAATGCAGCAGTGACGAATTTGGGACCTCGCAAGGATCAATCAGCCGTGTCATTACTCAAACAATTGATGCACTATCAGAACCAGATATTGTAACTCAGTTTGTAAAATTCCTATTGACTCGCCAAGCAGAGTTCATGGAAAACTGTAGGTTTCCCGGTGTTGTGGGTACCATAGATGGCACAAACATTAGAATTGGGGCTCCAAGTGTCGATGAACATTTATATGTAAACAGAAAACAATACCATAGCATCAACGTGCTTTGTCATGCCTCCCTCTTATCCTTGTGGTTTAAACTTGGCTTGAATCGCCCATTTATTATTATTTTATCTCCATAATCACGTTGATCAAGAGGAGTGTTTCCTCTTGTGACCAGTTTGGCTTCCTTTTCTTTTTCTGTGTTTCTTCTGCCATGTCTATGTCCTCTGAAATTATTGTTGAGTCTTCTGTCGGAAGATTTGTCTGTGGCACGGCCGCCTGTACAATGCGCCTTCGTCCAAAAATATCTGTCGTTGGTTAATAAGTACTTCTAAAAACCCATACATACGATATCTATGTGCTATCATGATACTTTATTAATAAATTCTGAACAACTGCATTAATAACGCTGTTTTATGTGTGCAATGTTTGATAATACGTCCATTTACATGTTCATAAGCTGCTAACTTCAGCGCTGTTTAGCGGTACTTGACAAACAACTGTTTGCTAGCTAACAGTTGTTAGTTAAGCATTGGTGTATAACTTTTAGTGGTTTTCTGTTAGCTAGCAGAGATTGTTAAGGCTAACAAAAAAGTTTTGTGTATACGGCCCCAGAAGTTTACAATATACTAATAATCAGAGGTTTAGAAGGTTTGAGTATGTGTACTAATAATGAAAATATTAGAATATACCAATGATTTTAAGTTTAAAAGGTACTGTTCAAGATAACTTTAATTTATACTAATAATAAGCAAGTTTACAATATACTAATAAAGACAAGTTTAGAAGATAAATGATAAATTCAGTATATACTAATAGTAAAATTAGTATAATGATAACCTTAATGTGTGACAAGTTTAGAATATAGTAATGAGAAGTTTAGAAGGTAGTATTATTGACAATATCATAATGCACTAATGATGAAAAGTTTGGAAAATATTATTAATGATAACGTTAATGTGTACTAATAAATACAAATTTGGAATCTAATAATAATAACTTTAATGTGTTATCAAAAAAAGTTTAGAATATACTGATAATGAGAAGTTTAGAATAATTTAATAATGCCAATTTTAGAATGTACTTTTAATGATAACTTGAATGTGTACTAGTAATAGTAACCTTAGAGTGAATTAATAATGACATATTTAGAGTATACTAATAATAAGTTTAGAATATACAAATAAAGACAGGGTAAGTAATATTGATGACAACTTTAATATATACCAACAATGAGATGCTTAGAATATACTAAAAATGACAGTTTTAGAAGGAACTATTAATGATAACCTTAAAGTTTAGTAATAATAACAAGTTTTGAATATACTAATAATGACAAGTTTAGAAAATACTATCAATGATAACTTTTCAATATACTAATAATGACAAGTTTAGAATATATCCTAAACTTAGTATTAGTATACTCTAAGTATGTCATTATTAGTTCATTTTAAAGTTACTATTAATAGTACCTTTAACCTGTCATTACTAGTACACATTAAAGTTATCGTTAAAAGTACATTCTAAAATTGTCATTATTAGCTTATTCTAAACTTATTTGTATATTCTAAACTTTTCATTTTCAGAACACATTTGAATTTGTATTTGTATTTGTATTTATATATATTATATATATATATATATATATATATTTTGTATTTGTATTTAGTATAACATTAACGTTATCATTGATAATATTTTCCAAACTTTTCATTATTAGTGCATTCTAAACTTGTCAATGATAGTACCTTCTAAATTTCTCATTATTACTATATTCTAAACTTGTCACTATTAGTACACATTAAAGATCTCAATAGTACCTTCTAAACTTGTTATCATTACCATATTCTAAACTTTTTATTATTAGTACACATTAAATTCATTAGAGTGCATTCTAAACTTGTCTTTATTAGTACAAATTAAAGTTGTCTTGAACAGTACTCTAAACTTGTAATTATTGGCATATTCTAATCTTTCCATTATTAGTACACATACCTGTACCTTCTAAACCTCTGATTATTAGTGCACATTAAAGTTATTATTAATAATACCTTCTAAACTTGTCAAAGTTAAATGCATTATTAATATATCTTTAAAACAAGTCATTATTAGTATATTACAAACTTGCCATTATTAGTATCTTTTAATCTTTTCATTATTAGTACACATTAAAGTCATTAACTGTGCCTTGCATTATAAGTATATTGTAAACTTGTCACATTAAAGCTATTATTAATAATACCTTCTAAACTTGTACATGTTATTCTTAGTATATTCTATCTAAACTTGTTACTATTAGTGCATATTAAAGTTATCATTAAAAGTACATTCTAAACATGTCATTACTAGTATTTTGTAAACTTTTCACTATTAGTACTCATTTAAGTAATTATTAGTACACATTAAAGATTTTACTAATAGTACCTGTTAAACACTATACGTTTTTTGTAAATTTCCCATTTTGTTATAAATAAATTTTTCATTAACATGTAAACTTGTCATATTCTAAACTTTTCATTATCATTTCACATAAATTTATCTCTAATAGTGCTTTCCAAACTTGTCATTATTAGTATATTCTACACTTCACATTAATAGTATATACTAAACTTACCACTATTAGTAGACATTAAAGTTATCCTTAATAGTACCTTCTAAACTTGGCATTATTAGTATATTCTAAGCTTGTCTTTATTAGTACATGTTAACGTTATCAATTATAGTACCTTAACTTACCCTTATTAGTAAATAGTACTTTGTTTATATTGGTACACATTAAAGTTATCATTAATAGTACCTTCTAAAAGTTGTCATTAAGGTACCTTCTGAACTTATCTTTTCTTGTATATTACATAAATGCTATTTTTAGTGTATTCTAAACTTGTCATTATTACCACATTAGCACATATTAAATCTAACCGTAATATTATAAAATTGTCATTACTAGGATATTCCAAATTTGTCATAATTAGAATATTATTAGTAATGACATGTTTAGAAAGTTACATTAAGCATAACGTTAATGTGTAGTAATAATGACACGTTTAAAATATACTATTAATCCAAGGTTTAGAAAATACTAACAATAGCATAGTAGAAGTTGCTATTAATGACAACCAACAATAAATTGTTTAGAAGACACTACTAATGATAACTTTAATATGTACTAATATTCAAAAGTTTAGAATATACTAATTATAACAAGTTTCGAATAATGATAAACTCGGAATATATTATTATTACCAAGTTAAGAATATACTAATAATGATAAGGATACCGAAGAAGATATGTTCAGTATTTACTAATAATGATGTTTCGAATTTACGAACAATGACCACTTAAGAAGGTATTGTTAGCGATAACTAATGTGTACTAATAATGAGGGTTTAGAACATATAACTGACAAGCTTTAATGGGTACTAATAATGTCAAGTGTTAAATATTGACAATATTGACAAGTTTAGAAGATACTGTTAAGATAACTTTAATGTGTAGAAATAGTGACAATTGTGGATCATACTAATAACGATAAGTTTAGAAGGTACTATTAATGATAACTTTATTTTGTACTAATAATGACAAGTTTAGCATATAAGTTTACAAGGTTTATTGATAAGACAAGTTTAAGGTGTATCAATAATCACAAGTCTAGAATATAATAATGATGATTTTAGAATATACTAATGATGATAATTTTAGAATATACTAATA